>NC_056732.1:1852454060-1852477391 GCF_019279795.1 Protopterus annectens
AAATTTTCAAGGGGGAGGGGGATTTTCTTGGCCTTTTAACCTTAGGCTATCTGCCCTAGGGCATTTATAAGCCTAGCCAGAATGTGTTTGGCTTTCGCCACCCATTTTAAATTTATTTTGCTATGCCCTTTTCGAGGTTAGTATACTGTGCCTCTATCTAACAGTGACACAGAAGTGATAACCCGGGTAAAACCACAATCTCCCATCCACTCATCAAGATTCCTCTTGAAGAGAGTCAATGAGGGACTCTGCCTAACCTGGACTGGGATTTTATTCCAGAGTGAAGGGAGCCTCTGGGTTATGAATCTGTCCCTCCAGCATGTCCTATTTATTTCAGTGCTGAGGTTCAAGTCTCTCAAGCGTGTAGCTCGATGGGATTTGGATTTTCTGAAGTGCAACATGTCCATTAATTTCGGGTTGGACATGGCTTTATACGTCAGGCACAGATCTCCTCTGAACAGGCGGTATGCCACTGAGTAGAGCTGGAGTTTCTTTAACCGGGCAGCATATGGCATCTGTTTGAGCCCTTTGATCCTCTTGGTGAGGTACTTTTGGGGTCTTTCCAGTTGCTGCAGGTGTCTGGTAAGGTACATCCCAAAAGGGGCATTGTACTCAATTATGGGCCTGATGAGGGATGAGTAAAGAGGCACGATGACCTCCCCTGATCTAGATGTGAATCCCTTCATGATTAGGTGGGCTATATAAAATGTTTTTCTAATTGGCCACGTGGTTGTCAAATGAGAGATTGCTATCAACTTGGGTCCCCAGGTCCCTAATTACTTCTTCTGTACTTAATGGATTTCCACCTATGTGGTAATTTGTGGGCACTTTGTTTTTGCCAAAGGGGATGACTATACACTTTTTGGCATTTAGCTTGAGGCCATGGCTGTCTGTTTCTATGAGGCCCTTTTGGAGGATGCTTGTGTCGGCTGGAGAGTCAATTATGGCACCCAGTTTGCAGTCATCTGCGAACTTGGTCAGCCACAGTCCTTCCGTGTTGGCCTGTACCTCCGAGAAATATATACCGAACAAGAGAGGTCCCAGGACTGAGCCTTGTGGGACACCACTTGTAACTGGTTTGGAGTCTGACATGGCTCCAGCAATTCTAACCATGTGGGTTCTGTCCTTGAGCCAGTTTGCAATCCATCTAGTGACATAGGGTTTATATTTAAGCTGGTGAGCTTATCTATAATGCCCGAGTGGGGTATTGTATCGAAGGCTTTTGAGGTCCAGGAAGGCTGTGTGGACCACCTTCCCTCGCCAATGGCTTTGGTGACTGTTTCAAAGCAATCAACCAGGTTTAAGAGGCAGGATCTGCCCTTAACAAAGCCAAACTGGGTAGGATCCAGTGTTTGTAGGTCCCCAATATCTTTATTTATGAGGTCCATGATGATCCTTTCCATAGCTCTGCAGACCAAGCTAGTCAGGCTTATGGGGCGATAGTTTCCAGGATCCGTTGAGGCACCACCTTTATGGAGAGGGACCACTGTTGCTGTACGCCACTCTTTGGGCACATATCCTGTAGTAAGGCTGAGATTGAACAGTAGTTTTATGTTTGGGTTTAGCTCTTCTTGAGTTCATGTAGGACGCAGCCCGGGACACCATCTGGTCCCATTGATGCTGTGTTTTTTGCTTTGGAGAGGGCGGCTCTTACCTGAGCATCTGAGATGTCACAGGGTCAGCACTCTGCTGGAATAGATATTTGCCCTTTTGGTGGGGAGGGGGGGGAGAAGTTTGCACTGAACCTGTCAGCTAGGATGTTGGCAATGTCTGTGGGTTCGGTGTATTTTTTGTCATTTTGGACTAATTCTGAGCATATCTGGGAATTACCACCCAGGTTCCTAACATAACTAAAGAAAGCCTTGTGATTATCCTTAGTGTCCTGTGCAATTTTTCTCTCAAGCTGGCCTTAGACAATTTTATGTGTGCCCGTAGTTTTTTGCTAATACTGATCAGTGATGCCTTCCCTTTTTGGGATTTTGCTTTATCATTTACTAGCTTCTTCCTTCTATTGTATAGTTTGTTTATGGCTGGGGTCCACCAGACAGGACGTCTGCCTTTGGAGGATTGGGTCTTGGTTTTATTTGGGATCGCATGATCCATGCATTCCTGAAGGTGTTCATAGAATGCGTTTATAAAGGATTCTGTGGTCTGGGCTGTATTTTCCACAGGCCCGGGGGCTTTGAAGGATTCCACCTCAGTTTTGAGGAGTGTAAAATTTACTTTAGAGAAGTTTTTCACTGTGGTTTTCTGGGCAGGGGGTGGGGTCAGGATGTGAATATCCAGTGAGATTAGTTTATGGTCTGATCTTACCAGTGAGGGATACACTTCTGGTCTGGAGCATAGAGTCCCCATGTTGGTGATGATCAGGTCCAGTATGTTTTCCCCTCTTGTGGGAGTGGTAACAAGTTGTTCCACAGCATTTGAGTTTATAAATTCTAGGAACCTTGGGGCTAGGGTGTTGGAGCTAGAGTAATGCTCCCAGTCTATGTTTGGGTAGTTGAAGTCGCCCAATATAATGGTGTTTGGAGAGACCTTCATATTTTCCAGTGTTCTCAGGAAGGCCGAGTGGGGTTCCTGGGTTTGGGAGGGTGGTCTGTAGCAGGCTATAAACTGGAAGGCAGTTTTACCCACTGTTAGTTGCACATGAATAGTCTCTGATGCTTCGTGCTTTGCCACCAACCTGGAGGTGTGGGTATCTTTGATGAATATCGATACTCTCCTTTTGTGGTTCGGTCCAAATTTTGGCGCCGAAAAGCATGGTATGAGGTATAACCTGGTAGTGCTGGGGTGCTCTCTGGAGCCCTGAACCAGGTTTCTGTTACTGCACAGATATCGATGTTCTCCATGCTAAGGAGAGTTTCGAAAGTGCATCTTGTGGTTTAGACTTCTGGCTGAGTAGCATTACTCTTAGTTTCTTATCCCTTGTGATACCTATGGAGGTGGGTTTGTCTTTTGAGCCTTGCCTAAAAAGGCACTATGGGGTAGCAAGAGCCTTTGCCAATATCCAAAAGCCCAGGGTGACAGGTGCAAGCCGCCCCTAGCGAAGCATCGTGGCTTGTCGAGCATATCATCCCAAGCTGACAGGCATTGATCCCCTTTGAATGACACTCAGTACTTAAGCCAATTGTTGAAATTGATCATCTTGTCTTCATATTGTGGCATCATTCTTGGTGAGGGTAAGATGCTACCAAGGTCAGGGTCATACGCCTGGGCTACATGCTCAGAGAGCTCCTTTATGTCTCTTTTCATGTAGTCCAGGGAGGTACGTCTCAGGTCATTCACACCAGCATGGACAATGACTGAGTCATATTTGTACTTGCCTTGGAGTGACCTGAGTGCTTGTGTTATGTGGCGGATCCTAGCACCCGACAGGCTGCTCACCGTGACCCTCTCCTTGTTCAGCCTGGTGAGTGTGCCTGACGATAGAGTCACCTATTACAAGTGTATCAGGTGTGTTGTTTAGTCTTAAGGGCTGTGACTGTTTGGCATACTGGCTTTGTGAGATATGTGTTGCACGTGTTTTGTTTTGGGGTAGCGGCTGCTTGGGTGACTGCTTTGGAGGTCTCTGCTGCTTCGGCAGATCTTTATTTAGAGCCTCCGAGTATGTTTTTGTGTGGTTATGTGTTTGGTTTGCTGTCGTGGTAGGTCTATGTGAGACTGGAATTGTAGTGAGTATGGTTTCCTTCTCCTCCTGACTGGTTATGCTAGTACTGAGTTGAGAGAGCTTAGCCTCCAGTTTGGCTATATGGTTGCATCTCTCACATGTGTTGGAATTTGTTGGGAGGAGGAGAGGGTTGTCTGTGTACATGAGGCAGTTGTAACATTGCCTCAAGATTCCCAGATTCACCAGCTGGACCGGAGAGGAGATTGACAACTGACCTTTGGACATGCTAGAATAATATTGGGAATTCCTTAATAATTGAAAACCAGGGCCAGTGGGGAGTGAGGGTGTAGTGCTTTTAATTTTTAGTGCTGACTTATATAATTGTTTTAGTGAGCAAGTGCCAGGTAACTTAAGTGCAATGTGTTACAGGTAACTTAAATAAGAGTCTAGCTTGCAGTTTCTATGTGTAACTACATCTTTCACATACTGTATATGTCTGTTAGACAATTCATTGGTTGTCAGTGTACATAAGATAATTGTAACATTGCCTCAGGATGCCCATGTCCAGCAAGCTGTATGAAGAGATACCAGGAAAGTGTCCATCCATGGTTACAAGTTCTAATGTATACTTGCAAGGGATAGAAGTGGAGGGCATTTGTAACCAGACAAGGGAAGGGTACTTACTTGGTGTAATCTGCAGGTAACCTAACCAGTGGTGATGCCCAGCACTCAAACCAGATGGTCTCTGAGGAACAATAGTCCTGGGTACTATAATAAGGTATGGTAGACCTAAATAGTCCTAACTAAATGTGTAAATGCTTCTCACCATGCAAACTAGTTGCACCATAAGTTGCACAGGACTTGGATAAAGTTCTAATGTGTTTATATAAGGAAATTTCAACTTCTGGTGACTGTGTGTATGCAAGGCACAGAAACTGCTGCTAGGTGAAGTGCAGATTTGCACAAACACAGAGTTTAAATATGATCAAAAAAGCAAGTTTTACACTAAGTATGCTCTAAGGCCAATAAGGTAAGCACACAGTGATCTTTCCACCACCCATTCCCAAGTCAGATAGGTGAAATCAGAACTCTCCTGCCAAAAGAGTGACCCTCTTATTGTAAATGACTGGTTTAGACCCCAAGTGTTAAGGAACCACAAAGAGATGTTTAATACTAACTAAGAAACTTTAGATACAATGTATTTAAGTGCAGAACAGCAGCCCTTACAGCAGTTTGAAAATGCAACTTTAAACATTAATAAAGTGCAAAAATAAATAAATAACACAGTAAGCTTTCGCAGTATAATGAAAATAAGCAATGTTTCCAGATAACCACAAAGTAGAACAACACCAACAAAAAGCACCAGACAGCAAAAAGCAGCAAACCAAACCACAAAGATGACCAAAAAATGGGAAATTATATTGTTAAAACTTATTCTTCAAATCTCCACAGAAACACACATTTAGTGCACGCTTTCAAAACTTTATCAGAATCATAAAACAGTTCAAACAAACACCACATTTTAAATACCCCCCATGTAAACTTATCCAATGAAAATTCCAAACCAATTAATAGCAATTAAAATGTCCCATTCCTTAACGACACATGAATACAGTAATACATTAATTCAACATAACATTCATAAGTAGACCAAGATTGAACTTTTCCAAATTCATTTTAAATAACATAAGATTTTAATCTAAGTATACTAGAAATAGATAAACTATCATTAAGACTGGGTGGGATCATGGCATTCAATTTTAATTGCCAGGATAATTCCTTGGTTTCCAATATATCTTCCCATGGACCACCCCGGTAATCCCTGGGCACACACTCCAGGACAAAAAAATCCAAAAGCATGGTCTGGATAATTAGCAATATGTCTAGCAAGGGTATTTTTCAAATCTCCCTTTCTTATATCTAACCCATGCTCATATAACCTCTCTTTAAATTTCCTTTTGGTCTTTCCTATGTAAAAATGTTGACATTTGAGACACTTACCCACATATACAACCCCCATGGTGTTACAAGTATTTTGAGATTTGGGCTAAAATGCTAGAATTAACCTCAATCTGGTCCCCTTCCAGCACCATCCAACATTGGGGGCAATTGGTACACCTGCATGTACCCCATTGCTTATAAGAATTAAAAGGCCCATAGTCAATGGTAGGATGCTCAAACATGTTTAGAGGGTTTCACCTCAACCACATTAGCCATGTCTTTAAACAAAGAAAAAAAAATCCAGTATTTATAAATAATACCTTTAATAGCCCCAGCTTCATTACAAAATTGGGTAATAAAGGCTTCTTTAAGGTCCACCCTATTATACACCTTATATCTGTGAAATACAAATTCCCCTTGTACTAAAATACCATTGATAAGAGGGACAATATGCCCCTGTTTCTTCTCTCTTGAATATTATTCATGTGGTGAATTACCAAACCCTCAGGATAGCCTCTCCTTTGGAACATAACCTTCATCTTTTCACATTCTTTCCCAAATTCATCCGGCTCTGACACCATTCTGGCAAGCCGTATATATTGGCCCTTCACTATTCCAACTTTTTGATGGTAAGGATCGTTGCTCTCAAAATGCAAAATGCTATTACTATATGTGGGTTTACGATAAATCGTACTCACCCATCTATGTTTAGCCACATCTTTCTGTATAGTAATATCTGAATAGTTAATAGAGGAATACCCACTTGATATGTAAAATTTAAAAAAGGTGTTGAGTTATTCAAAAATGAAATAAACCCTTGTATTTCTTTCACAGGTTTATCCCACACCACAAAAATATCATCCAAATGCCTTAGGAATAAATTCCAAGGCTTCTCCCCAAACTGTGGAAAAAGAATGTGTCTCTCCCATTAAAGAAGGACAATATTTGCAAAGTTGGGGGCACAAGCCACCCCCATCGCAACCCCTTTTCTTTGCCTAAAATAATGTCCATCAATAAACACAAAGTTATATTTGAGGACCACTTCCATACATAACACCAAAACATTAACAGTGTTATTGTCTAATGAGATACATTCAATAAGAAAATCATGGAAACACTCTAGCCCCACATCATGGGGAATAATGTTGTATAATTCAACCACATCCGTAGTTATAAAAATACTTTTTTCTGAAAATTCAACCTTCTTCATTTTATTCAAAAAATCCCACGAGTCTTTACATATATGTTCAAAGGAATCTAAGCAGTTTTTCAACACCAAATCTACATACTTCCCAAGGGGGTGGGTCTCAGACTTGGCTCCAAAAACAATGGGTCTCATAGGTGGATCCCTTATACACTTATGCATTTTGGGTATCCCAAAAATAACTGGCACAACTGGGTACTTGACTTGAAAAAAAACAAAAAAGCTCATATGATATTTCCTGTTCATCCAGCATATCCTGCAAATAATAATCAATATGCTGGAAAGCTAGTTTAATAACATTCAAAGAAGTTTCTTCATACAATTCACTTTGATTAACATGTGCCAACATCTTATTCATATAGTCATCTTTCCTCATAATCACTATCCCCCCCTTGTCGGGTTTCATTACCCTAAGCTGCTTATTGTCAGAAAGTTCCCTTAATAAAGCACACTCGTGGGCATCCAAATTTTTGTATAAAGCAGACTTATTACAAGTCATGTTCCTAAGGTCATACTACACTAACTTTTCAAAAATAATGAGCTGTAAAGGCAAAGGTGGATTAAAAGTACTACTCCTTTTGAAAGCATTAAACATACATTGCGTTTCCCCTTGAAACATCAGTTTCAGGCACATTTCTCTAAGAAATAACTTTAAATCCACAAGTAGATTCTCTATTTTAAAACTGGGAGCAGGTACAAACAATTCCCCCCACTAAACAAATTAGCATGCTCCAATCGCTATAGTTATACAAAGTAAAGTCACCAGAACAATTTTGAACAATCTCCATAGATGTATTAGAAGAAACAGAGGGAAAACCCTCACCAACAGTACCTCGTATTTCACTTTCAATCAAAGTTCCACGAAAGTTCACCTCTGCTCCCAGTTCTTGTTGGAATAAAACTTCCCCTGCTGACAGTTCCCATGTTGGTAGTTCCTGTTGTTGTATTCGGCATAATTGCCCCTGTTTCTCTGATTTTCCAAACATTTGGATCTCCGAAGCCCACTCATTGGGTCCTGCTCTGAAGGGACTTCTGATCCCTCGGCCGCACGTTTCTTCTGTTTGGGAGAACCCTCCCATTGATGTACATCGGCCGTATTGTCTCTCCTATTGGCTGAGGGTGGGTTCGGATACACCCTATATTCCACGTAAGCAACGCGGTCCCTTTCAAACTTCTTAACTTTATTGTTCTTCATTCGCTCTATATCCCCATCTACTTTTTAAAAAATAGACAAGTAATCATTCTGATACTCTGAAAACAGGAAATCTTTAAGAATGACATTATCCAACTTTTCCGATTCCACGATCAGCCCCTCAATCTCTTTTTGATTGTGTTTCACCAAGCACTCTATCAGCTCACACCCATGCCTATCGAAGAGCTGCAACAACTCATCATGAAAGGGGGACCCATCCTTGACCCCATTGGGAAATTTCCATGTCCGAAACCCTTTCGGCACCCTTTTGACTTTGAGACACTCACGCAAATAGGCATTGTCTAATTGCAACCTTTTACACTTGAAAATAGTTGATTCCAAAATACTTACAGATTTTTTCAAGGTCAAAGGCTCCCCTTGGTGCCCCTGATCATCAAAGGACACTACTCCAAGGAGCCACTGTTTCACATTATTAACCTGAGCACTCCGGTCACCACCCAATGTGGCCCCTGATACTGGTTCAGGCACTTGTAGTCCTTCCCCTCCATTAAGTAAACACACAGAGGTATGCAAAAAGTCATTATCTGCCCCAGAAACATGGTCCAAATGGTACTGCATATGATTAACTTTACCAGTCAATTCCTGTACCAATTGGATTAACAAACCACCACTTTGAGTCAGATTTTCCACGCCATTCGGCTCGACTTCTGGCCCGGACATGCCGCTCTAACAATAACCAGGTAACCACGAAGTAGACCAACACCAACAAAAAGCACCAGACAGCAAAAAGCAGCAAACCAAACCACAAAGGCGACCAAAAAATGGGAAACTGATATTGTTAAAACGTATTTTACAAAAGTCCACAGAAACACAGATTTAACACACGCTTTCGTAAAAAACTTCATTAGAATCATAAAACAGTCCAAACAAGCACCACATTTTAAATACCCCCTCCCCATGTAAATGTATCCAATGAAAATTCCAAACCAATTAATAGCATTTAAAATGTCCCATTCCTTAAAGACACATGGATACAGTAATACATTAATTCAACATAACATTCATAAGTTGACCAAGATTGAACTTTTCCAAGTTCATTTTAAACAACATAAGATTTTAATCTAAGTATACTAGGAATAGATAAACTATCATTACGACTGAGTGGGACCATGGCATTCAATTTTAATTGCCAGGATAATTCCTTGGCTTCCAATATATCTTCCCACAGAACACCCCCGGTAATCCCTGAGCACACACTCCAGGACAGAAAATCCAAAAGCATGGCCTGGGTAATTAGCAATATGTCTAGCAAGGGCATTTTTCAAATCTCCATTTCTTATATCTAACCCATGCTCATATAATCTCTCTTTAAATTTCTGCTTGGTCTTTCCTATGTAAAAATGTTGACATTTGAGACACTTACCCACATACACAACCCCCATGGTGTTACAAGTATTGTGTACAAGTACTCATTCAGTTCCTGTTGAACCGGCCCATTAGCATTGTCTGTTCCCCCATTCAATGGATCCTGTAAGTCTGCAGAACCTCCGTGTTGCCACAGAATTAAAGGCTTATCATTCCATGCCTGTTCTGACCATCCCAAGCCATTATTAATGGCACTAGTCTCTGTTTGATGTTCACGGTGAATAAAATCTTCCTGGTTCCCAGGCAAACCTGTGTTCAATAATAACACTGCAACTCCTCAACCTATAGGAGTCAAAATCTCCATGAGCTGAGACAGATGACCAGAAATTCTATGTAGTTCACCCATTTCCTGGCTTTTGTGGAACTTTGATTGAAAGTGAAATACAAGGTACTGTTGGTGAGGGTTTCCCCTCTGTTTCTTCTAATACATCTATGGAGATTGTTCAAAATTGTTCTGGCAACTTTACTTTGTATAACTATAACAATTTTAAGTGTTGTATGGAGAGTGCTAATTTGCTTAGTAGGGGGCAATTGTTTGTACCTGCTACCAGTTTTAAAATAGAGAATCTAATTGTGGATTTAAAGTTATTTCTTAGAAAAATGTGCCTGAAACTGATGTTTCAAGGGGAAATGCAATGTATGTTTAATGCTTTCAAGCAGAGTAGTACTTTTAATCCACCTTTGCCTTTACCGCTCATTAGTTTTGAAAAGTTAGTAGACTATGACCTTAGGATAATGAGTTGTAATAAGTCTGCTTTATACAAAAATTTGGATGCCCACAAGTCTACTTTATTAAGGGAACTTTCTAACAATAAGCAGCTTAGGGTAATGAAACCCGAAAAGGGGGTAGTGATTATGGGGAAAGATGACTACATTAATAATATGTTGGTACATGTTAATCAAAGTGAATAGTATGAAGAAACTTCCTTGAATGTTATTAAACTAGCCTTCCAGCATATTGATTATTATTTGCAGGATATGCTGGATGAACAGGAAATATCATATGAGCTTTTTGGGTTTTTTCAAGTCAAGTACCCAGTTGTGCCAATTATTTTTGGGATACCCAAAATTCATAAGTGTATAAGGGATCCACCTACGAGACCCATTGTTAGTGGAGCCAAGTCTGAGACCCACACCCTTGGGAAGTATGTAGATTTGATTTTGAAAAACTGCTTAGATTCCTTTGAACATATATGTAAAGACTCATGGGATTTTTTGAATAAAATGAAGAAGGTTGAATTTTCAGAAAAATTTATTTTTATAACTATTGATGTGGTTGAATTATACAATGTTATTCCCCACAATGTGGGGTTAGAGTGTTTCCATGATTTTCTTATAGAATGTACCTCATTAGACAATAACACTATTAATAACATTAGAAAAACACTGCTGAGATAGAATTCACCACTGACTCTTTATTAACAAATAAAATTAGTTGATTGAGCGCTTTCTTCCCTTTACATAAGGATTTCATCAGAATCAAAAAAACAATCCCATTGACCTTCTTTTATACCATATGCCTATGACATCATAATGACTTAATTAGTGTTTTTAAACTTATTGACCAACAATGTGAAACATTTTGACTCTGTTAAATGTCTATAAAAACTATATAGCTTCTATAGTTACCGCCTCTCGGTTGATGTGCCACTTTTTCTAAAATGGCGAAATTGAATTCAATAAAACTATTACAACTTAAAGAATGTTTATATAAGGCATTATTCAAATTCTTTGTGGCAATTTGATAAGCGTGTTCATAAATCCTGTCCCTTAGTCTTCTCTCCGTTTTTCCTACATAAAAAGAAGTGCAGGATTTACAAATAGCCAGATAAACTATTCCTTTAGTTTGACAATTACCCTTAACCAAATTGACTTTGGATGATAAAATGTTGTTTATTATTATGTTTTCATTGGTGTAAATATATTTACATTGGGAACAACGTCCACATTTTTTAGTACCACCATATGTTTTTATTCTTTGTCCGTTTTCAAAGGTTTTTTTTAAGTTAGGCCCCAATTTGTAAACAAAATTGGGTTTGTGTCCCCCTATAACCCATAATTTTTGATTATTTTTAAGAATAGCCCAATTTCTGTTTATTATTTTTTCCACCTCTTGTGCTTTACTCCCATATGGTATTACCATAGCTTTTTCAAATCTAATGGTTTCAGTTTCTCTTGTGTTTGTAACTTGTCCCATACCTTCATGATTACCTAACAGGGGCTTATATTTACTGCCCCATTCTCCCAAAACATATTCTTTGTACTCCTTAATCACTTTCTTTGGATAGCCACTGTCCTCAAACAATTTGGAAACCTGAGTTAATTCGTCCTCGAGGTCCTCCTTTTCAGAGGTCATTCTTGCAACCCTGATAATTTGTCCCTTAATAATACTTTTCTTTTGTTTGGTCGGGTGGTTGCTTGAGTATTCTAAATAAGAGTTACTAAAAGTAGGTTTCCTGTAAATTTTGGATCTAAATCCATTAGTTCCTTTCTCTATGTATGCATCAAGGTAGTTCAATCCTTTCTTATTATGTGTGTATGTAAATTTGAAGAAACGTGTACTACCATTTAGATATAAAATCAATTCCTGAATTAAGTCTTCAGGGCCTTTCCATAAAATAAAGATATCGTCAACAAATCTGACGTATAACTTCATGTACTTATGATATTAACTATTAAAAACCTGATTTTGCTCCCATTGTAAAAGCACAAGATTAGCAAATACGGGGGCACAAGACGCCCCCATAGCTACTCCTTTTGATTGCCTGTAGTATTCACCTTTGAATAGAATGTAGTTGTTGTCCAACACTATCTCCATAAAGTCTACTATTAGTCCTTTTTTGTTGTTATCCAAGTGGGTGTTGTTATTAAGGCTCTCCAAAAAGTATTCAATTCCTTCTTTTTTAGGGATGCTAGGAAACAAGTCTACTACATCAATTGTTAAAAAAGTTAAATCATTTTCCCAAAGGTCTTTTTTACCTTAGTTAAGAAATCCCAGGAGTCATTCACTAAGTGTTCCCCATTTAATATCTGATGTTTTTCCCAAAAGTCAATTGCAACCCTAAAGGGGTAGGTTTTGGAACCCCTTCCATCAATTATGGGTCTGAAAGACAGTTGGTCCAGCCCTTTATGTGCTTTTGGTATTCCAAAAATAGTTGCAATTTTGGGTTTTGTCACTTTAAGAAATTTGTATATGTCCCCTGAGATTCTTTCTTCTATAAGGTAGTCTTCCAAATAGAAATCAATTATTTTGTAGCTTATATTAACTTCATTAATTGATGTGGGTTGGTAGGTGTGTATATCATTCAAAATCTCAAAGATCTTTTGGGAGTATTCAAATGAGTTGTAAAAGACCATCCCTCCTCCCTTGTCAGGCCTCATAACTCTAATAGCGTCATCAATTCTTAAATCTTGTAAAACTTCATTTTCCCTTTTACTTAAGTTGTGGTTTATAAGGCCATATTTTTCATTACTTTTTAACTTGTAAATGTCTTCCTCAATTGCTTTTTCCAAGATATTAAGCGTGGGGTCTATTGGTGGATTATATGTACTCTTGTTTTTTAATTCAATATTTTTGTGTGCATTTCCAGTCTGTGTTTGGTCATAAAACATGTAGGCTAAATTCAGTTTCCTGATGAACATCTTTAGTTCTAAGATTATTTCTACATAGTCAAAAGGTTTGTTAGGAACAAATTTTAAGCCTTTCGTGCATAACTGAAAGTGCTCTTTTTGTATTTCGACCCCTGAATAATTGTAAATATGGTACCCTCCCGTAGTGTACACAATTCCTTCTTGTATTATTGAATCTACCATCCCTTCATTCTTGTGTCTGTTTGTTTTCCATCCCGTATTCCACTGGTCCCTGTTTTCCTTCGGGCCTGCATCCCATTCTTGTCGATACTGAAAATGGTGATGCTCATTGTTGTCTAAATAATCTCTACTAATATAGTCAATGTTCTCTTTTGTGCCCTCCATTTTTCGTGTATTGGGTTGGTACCTATTATGCCAAACTTTATTAGTTTTTCTTTCTTTGTTGTCAATTTTTATAACGTATGCCTTATTGTTCTTATATTCATTCAAATCACGATTCAGTTTTTTACATTTTATTTGAAATAATTTGTCACATTTAAAATCAACATTTTCAATTTTTCTACAATATAAATCTTCCAGTTCCGAAAAAAATAAATCATTTCTAATCTTGCCATTCAACAGTTCCATTTGTTCAATTAAATTACTGATTTTTTTGTCATTATTAGTTATGATCTTCTCCACTAGTTCTATACCATGTCTGTTAAACATTTCCATAAACTCTGCTTTAGTACTATCGTCATACTCAATACCAAAGGGAAACTTGTACACTCTAAGTCCCTTTGGAACAATCTTTTTCTACATACATTCAGCTAGATAACCATTTTCAATTTGCAGTTTTCTCAATGAAAATAGCTTAGATTCAAAGGCAAATATTATGTCTTTAAGAGAACATTCTGGATTCACATTAAAATTCTCATCATTTTTTCCATTTTTCTCTGTTAATTGTTGGTCAGAAAACTCATATTGCTTATTCAGTACATAATCAAATCCTTTCCCTTTCTTTAGCATTGTTCTATTAAAATTATTATTATTAGGTTGCCCATTACTCACAAGTCTTAATGAAGCATTTGTAGTTTCCAATGGGTTGCCCCCTTCTTGATCATTGTAAGCAGCAGTTCTACTAATATTCCCGTTGCTTTGGTGATGGTAGCCCTGCTCGAGCGTTTTTGGTCTCGCTCCCATTTGTGCATACCTGTTTTTATTTTTAGATTGTTTATCACTTTGTTGGTCAAAAGAAGCCCGTTTTACTTCGTTAAAGCTTCTATTAGAGTTGGCGTTCACCTCGCTCCCACAGATGTCCACACCCGGCCTTTTGCCTTGCTGCTTTCTTAACACATCGTCATCAACCGGCGAAGAAAAACGTTTCCTCTTTAATTGCATGTGTGTACTAGCCCCATCTGACTGAGTAAAGAGCTTGATTAAGCGTGTGAGCTCGCCTTTAATGTTCGCCAGTTCCGATTGAACCTGGTAGAGTTCTTCCCTCCGAATTGGTGACAAAATACCAGGAATGTCATCTAGTGAATCCATCTCAAGGCTCAAAGTCAACAAAAACAATGAATTAATGAACCCAACAGTGCCAAGGTCCACTATAACATTAGAAAAACACTGCTGAGATAGAATTCACCACTGACTCTTTATTAACAAATAAAATTAGTTGATTGAGCGCTTTCTTCCCTTTACATAAGGATTTCATCAGAATAAAAAAAACAATCCCATTGACCTTCTTTTATACCATATGCCTATGACATCATAATGACTTAATTAGTGGTTTTAAACTTCTTGACCAACAATGTGAGACATTTTGACTCTGTTAAATGTCTATAAAAACATAAAATACATATGTTGGTTAAAAACTTCCTAAAAATGTTACAATAAACATGTTTACTACCTCTAAATTCATTTTGCATTTAAAACCTTTTTATTTAAAATAGGTTTGAATGAAATCACTTCATTCAACCAGGCAGTTGACCAGCAGTTAGCGTTGCCACCTCACATCAAGAGGTACTCTGGTTCGATCCTTATCTGTGGTGCCTTCTGTGTGGAGTCTTCATGGCCTCTCTATGGTCGCGTGGGTTTCCTCCAGGTGCTCCGGTTTCCTCCCACATCCCAAAGACATGCTGTAGGTGGAGTGGACACTCTAAATTGGCCCTAAGTGTGAGTGTGTGTGTGTTCCTTCTGTGGGAGTTTGGGTGCCAGGCTGGCAACTCGACACCATAAAAACACTGTGGCGACCCCTAACTGTGAAAAAAAGCCGAAAGAAGAAGATCAGCATATTATTCTCCTGTGCCCAAATGGTCAGTTTAGTCAAGTTATTTTGCAGACATGCCTCATCTGAAACACATATAATCAGTTTACTCAGTTTCAGATTGTCTGCATATAGATTGTAGAACACCTCAGATGAAAAAGTTAGGTCTGAAAGATACAATCTAAAGAAGTAAGGGCCTAGGACAGAGCTCTTTGGGACACCCTGACTGTAACCAAGGATTTCACCTGTCCAGTTGCTGTATGATACTTGCCATGTCCTATTTGTAAGGCATGCAGCTATCCATCTTATCAACAGTACATCAATACCTAGTTGTTCTAATTTATTGATCAGTGTTTTGTGTATAACCCTGTCAAATACTGAAAGTTAAATCTATATAAATTACATCACAGCACAATTTTTCATTCATAGCTTTTATTATATTGTTATAAAACATCATGTTACATGTGGTAATAGATATGTTTTCAACATATGCATGCTGATATATAGTTTCAAGTCCCAGCCTATCCATTTCTGACAATAACTTATCCAATATTACCTATTCCATTATTTTTCCACAACATGAAAGTAGACTTAAGGGGCTGTATGACACTGGGTTTGTCCTACTCCCCTTTCCCTTAAAGACAGGTTTAATAAGCTCATCTCTAATCTCTCGGAATCTCCCCATATTTATATGACCTAGGGAATAACAGATATAATGGTACTTGTAAGTTCTTGCTGAAGTGTTCTCAGGTCATTGTTACTAATTCTGTCTCCTCCCTGTGCTTTGTTTGAATCCAGTTTGTGCACTTCTTTTTCAATAAAATTTAATTTGATTCCAGTATCTGAGGTTATCTATATGTCACTAGGGCAATTTACTACCCCCTTTTGTGGAGCCAGACTGTTTTGCATAAGATTTTGTAAATATATCTATAATCTGTTGTGTCTGTGAATACATTTTAGAATCTGCACACAGTTTATCAATTTGTATCTTTACTCCTTCCACAGCCTATGTATCTATAAAAAGGTTTCCTATTATGCTCAATATCTTTATATACATTTTCTTCAAAATTTTCTTGATCTTGTCTCACACTATGCTTAATCTGTTTGTCCAGCTTGTTTATTTCAATTTTCAAAGTTGTAGTTTGACCTCTGTTCCAGTTCTTATATTTTTTGTCTCTCAACTTAATCAGATATTTTGTTCTTATGGAAGTATATCCCCCTGATGTTGTATGTCTAGATTCTGATGTTAAACATTTTTTTTTTGATTTTTTGCACTGAAACAATTTCTCTTTCAAAACTTTCCACATTCCATCTGCAGTTTTTCCACTGAACACTTCACTCCAGTTGGTTTTACATAGTGACTGTTTTGCTTCCATATAATCTGTAATTAACCTTCTGTGCATTGGCTTAGATTTCACTCTGGCAGAATGATCTAGCAACAAATTAACTTTTATAACCCCATGATCACTGCATATAAATGGTGGTAAAACTTGACATGAAGTTACAGTAATTTCTTTGGGAACACAAGCAATGTCTAGTATGTTTTTTTTTTTTTGTTTGTTTGTTTTTTTTACAATCTGAAGCAATTGTTGTTCCTGAATAGATGCTGTGAATAATTTACTTACTAACATTGCTGAATCAATATTATTCCAGTCTGTTTCTGGTAAATTTAAGCTAACTTTATTCTTCTGTCCTGTGTTTTATGCAAGAAATGTATGAATTCCTCTAGGTCATCTGCACTTGACTTTGGTGGTCTGTACACTCCAGCAATTGTTATATGTTCCAGGCTTGTCTTTATTGTCACAGTTACACAGTCTATAGTATTTGTGTTATTGTTGAGCATATAATAATCACAGATTTCATAACTATCTTTAATCCCTATCATAACACATCCACTAAATAATGACAGACACTGAGTTTCAGACTTCATAACCTTCAGAAAAGTGCATGCTAAAGCAAGACCTGTTATTCGATCAACTGTCTCAGTTTATACAAGAGCAATTTTTAGTACTGTTTATATGTTCCCCCCATATATTTGGCCTTGTCCAGATTTCCTGCATTAACAGGTTGAGAGTTACATGCAAATAAATTGCTTTATAGAATTAGGCATATCCAAACCTCTCAACTGTCCCCGATTTTGGCTCAAAATGTTGCTCTTCCCCTAATAATCCCTCCGCAAAATGGCAATTTTGGAAGAAAACATGGAGGGTTTAGAATTAATAAATAACTGTAATAACTGTAATAATTAGTTATAGATTACTTTTATTTCAGAAATGCATGTAGATTCTTTTATTTTGTCAGCTGCTCAAGTTAGCAGTACTAATATTAAAAAGTGTCCCTTCTTTGACGGGTAGTGTTAAACATGTGTTTAGAAAGGACACCTCATTTAAAGATTTATTTGAGGGTCTGAATATTAATATTGACAACACTTCACATAAACCCAGGGGGAGTTTTAAATGTGGTAGATGTTCGACTTGTAAGTACTTAATCAATATTGAAGGAATGGTGACTGTAAATGGACATAACATTAGAATTAACCATCATATAAACTGTTACACTAAAAATGTTGTTTATATTGCTGTATGTCAACAGTGCGAAGGTTTTTACGTTGGCAAAACTTGTAGGCATTTTAGAGAGAGGGTAAAAGAACATCTACTTGATATTAGAAACAACAAACTTACAAATGCCTTGGCCAGACATATAAATCAATTTGGAAGTCACTCTTTTAAATTTTTCGGTGTTGTACACCAGAAGTTGGATATACAAGGCAAGTGTACTAAATACAATTTAGACTCGTCAGAAATGAGAGTGCAGATATTACTGAATGCTAACCAACATCCTGGACTTAATGAATACATAAGTATTAAGCCAATTTTATGGTTGAATAACATCAAGGGTAGTTAGTATGGCCTTTGGTAATTTTATTGTTATTTGTATAAAGGGTTTGTGTGATATATTGTATGTAATTTGTCTCTTTTAGATACTTATCATCACTTTCTACGACTGTTGGTCCTGTCAAGACACTAGGGTACTTGTCATGCACACCATTTTCATATTTATATATATTTATATATTTATATATTTATATTTATATATTTTTATATCAATTTTAGGGAGAGATGATATATTTAGGACAAATTGTGTTTATGATATAGGGTGCACATTTAGTGTACTTGACCTACAAAAATCAATTTATGGTCATGTTTATATATACACATGGTGTACGGTTTTTAGTTTTTTATTATATCATACACACATCACAATGTATAGTTGTCAGTTCATATTTTATTACTTATTTAATTATATATACATTCTATTGTTACTTATTCAGTAAAACTGTATGCTGCAA
The DNA here is from genome assembly GCF_019279795.1 of Protopterus annectens. Taxonomy (NCBI): domain Eukaryota; kingdom Metazoa; phylum Chordata; order Ceratodontiformes; family Protopteridae; genus Protopterus; species Protopterus annectens. Next base: position 1,852,472,576 of record NC_056732.1, read on the forward strand.
GCTTTTAACATTTTATATTACATATTTTACGGTTTAACCATTTCACGGGTTTATGATTTTAGGATTTCATTGTTCCCCCATACATATATATCAATAATACTGTACACACACAGTAGATTTACACACAGTCTATTTATATGTTATTATTTACACAACATTTATTAGACACAATGGTCTTTTTTTATACATTACATATACCAGAAAGCATATTGTTGTTTATATTAATTTTATCTTTATTATCGGAGGGGTGGGGGGGGATTTCTTTGGGTATTTACACACAATCAATACATAATTCAACTCAGTTACATTGCTGCTTTAAGTGTTTAAAAATGTTTGCCTATGCATTTCATTGGATAACAGGCTTATTAAGTATGTTTGTGCATATTATTTAAGAATTATTGAATGTATTTTGAGGTGTTCTGATGAAGTTCGTACAGCGGACGAAACCTAGGTCGACGTTTTTATGTTTGTGTTTTCATTGAATAAACTTGTTTGGAGCGTTTATGGGCCTGGAAGGTTTATTGGAGAGCAGCATTTTATACACCTTTGTTACAGCAGCCCCTCGTCGGTTGGGGTTACCTTCTTCCTTATCATTTTACCTTCTTTGACAGGTTCCCAGCTGTATTGTGTGGCTATTTTATATTTTTGAATCACATTTTTGGTCCATTTTTCATAAAATTGTGTTTTTTTTGGCAAATTAGTGGCAAATCATTAAAAACTGAAGTTAGAAAATAATTTCATACCCTTCAGAAAATTCATACTAATGCAAGACCTTCTATTATCTTTCTAAGTTTATAAGAGCAATATTTAAAAATTGCCCTTATTTTTGGGCCTTTGTCCCACTTCTATGTATGGCTTTGTCCAGATTTCTTGCTCTGAGATTGACAGGTATGACAAATGTGTCAGGGCCATCGCAGTCAGCCAGAGACATTTCAAATTGTGACATACTTGTTGCACCCCACTCCCCCATGTAGTGACTCTGGATGTGTCCAAGCAAGCCAAGGAGCAGTTATGCAGTGTAAATGTGCAGACTATCCCCCCCATCCAAGGTAGACACAAGTACTACAATGGCTTTTCATTTGTCCTTGATTTTGTAGAATGTTCTGGTTTCTGTCATATTTTTATACTGTTGATTTATGCTTATTATTATTCAGAGAGTGCCTGTTGCTCCGTGTTTAAGTAGCAGTGCTTTAATGACCATCTGGTAAGCTTGCCTGAGATTGTAAGATGTAAGTAAGTTTTAATAAGCATACTGTTAAAGAATTGCCAACATTGAAAGCCTTTCTGTTGTTGCCATGCAGAGAATACTAACATAACTAAATAACATATAAGCCTTGGGTATTGAAATGCATATGACAGTATTTGTAATAAAGAACAGGATTACGTTATTTTAAGAGCTCATTACAGGCTTTACCTGAAAACTAAACAGAATGCCAATCTATCATGTGTGGTCCATAACCGGTACAGTAATCCTTTAAGCAATGTATGTTGAGCTTGTTTCCTGTTTGCTTTTCATTTTTTACTTTGATCATGTTTTCCCCATGAAACAAGTAGATAGTTGTTGTCAGACAGCAGGTCTTTTTTGGATAAGAAACATTTTTACAACTGGGGGTATCACAGAGATTGCTACTTTCAGCATGTTACTTGGTACTTTAATAAAGCTGAATATAAATTATAATTAGAACTGTAGTACAAGGAGAAGTGGTTTGAGTTGAGTGCTGGTTGTTTTTTTATACTTGATTTTGACTGGCATTCCAGTAATGTATTTAAAAAGTAATTTATTTTTTCATGCCTCACAACCTTTTTGTTTCCATCTAGATATTAAGTAAGCTGTCATGCAGCCAATGCATTGAAATATGTTTTTTCTTCTACACTTCATTTTGTCTTGATTGGACTCTCATAATGATGGTTTGGCACCCAGGGCAGCGTATTTAATTAAAGTTCCAGTTTTTGTGGTTTTGAGCATAGCCCCTCCCCTTTCTAGTTGGCCACACTCGTTTCCATTGACCTCACCCACTCAGCTGTCTCCTGCAGCCCCCCTTTGATTTGAAGTCCCCAGCCGCCACTGTCTGTGACCTGTTAAATTTTCAACATGACAAACATCCCACTTAGTGTTTTTGCTGCAAAAATTCTCTTCCCTGATCTTGACAAATGCACACCATCCTGTCCGAACACGTGTGCCCAAAAGAAGGCTTGGATGCTCTACACATTTCCATTTTTAAAACAGGGCATTGTTTCTATGTAGGTATTTACCCCCCAAATCATTTCATTCACAGTGACCTGACTATCCTTTCAATAGGTGATTTGTGAAAAATATGTCCTAACACCAGTACAAGCTATACTATGTAAGAGGGCTGTCAGTTCCCTACTAACAGTCCGAGAATCCTTGTGGGTGACATCATTTGTACCAACATGAATAAAAACAGATCCATACTTCCTTACATTGAGGCATTCCAAGGCTTGTCTCACATCTTTTATTTTCGCTCCTAGCAAGCATAACACTATTTAATGTTCATTATCATCTCTACAAGTATAAGTGTCAGTTCCTCTAATAATCGAATCTTCAATTACAAGCATATCTTGTTGGCCAGCTGTGAATAATGTTTAGATTCTAATACAGTAATATCTCCTCTGTCAATTGTTATGAAGGATAGAGCTTCATTATTAATCCCACTGTTTTCTTTGTGTATTAAATTCTCATCCAGCTGGTGCTGTAAATCCACAGCTTGAGTCATGTAGTCAACGTCCGTCTTTCTCTTCTTTTTTCTTACAGTGATGTTCTTCAATCCTTCCACGTTCAGGTTTGATTTCTTCCTTTTCACCTGCCCCTTGCCTCTTTGTTCTACCTTTTCCATTGGAAAGGTGATGCCTTTTTCTGTAGACTGAGGGTTTTCTGATAGACAGATATCATCATTCCCTGTAACCTGAGTGTTACATAACAAAGCAGTGCCCTTTTTACTACGCATTCTCTTTCATTTACAGTCTTTAATCAGTTTCTTTTTCTTCCTTGTTATTTGTTGTGAGCTTCTTCCTGTTTTTCTTTTTTGTTTCCTTCTAAACAAACTGGATCCTCAGATTGCTGAATATTTGCATCCATAATTCCAGAGTTGTCAGTGGCATTGTCTTGTTTCATAGAGGTTGAATGATCTTTGCAGAAAATAGATGCATCATTTCCTGTGTTCTATTTGATCTATGCCTAACATTATTTAGTTCATCAGTTTAGTCCTTAATAAATAAAACGGTTCTCCAAGCTATGCCAGTTGCACAAGTGCAATTATCACCATTAAGTCTAGATTTACTTCTAACAAAGGTAAGCAAATCATCCAACTTCTGACACGAGAAACACAGCTCACCAGTGTTATCAGCTGTTACCTGTAAATATGCATAGCATTTATTACACTGTACAAGATATTTGTGCTTTAGCAAATCATTAATTGCATACTCATTTAAGGAATCCATACTCAGATTCAAATGAATAAAGTATTACAAAAAAAAAAAGAATAATCATAATCAGTAACCACAGAATTCAAATCAACTTCTATGACAAAAAAAATCACACCAGCAATATACAACTAAATAAATTACATTAAGTTGTTCTGACCATACAAGTTCTATAAGGCAGACAAAAGTTATAATTCCTTTACGTTACTCACAGTAGCTTGTAGCTTCTGCTGTAAGCAGCGGTGGTGCAGCGGTAGCGTTGTTGCCTCACAGCAAGAGGTTCTCCCATTCGATTCTCGGTTGGAGCACTTTCTGTGTGGAGTCTGCATGTCCTCCCCATGGTCGAGAGGCATTCGAAAGACATGCGTAGAATGGGAGTGCCTTCGCTGAAGGTTGAGAATCGAGCTGGCACCCTTAAAAATATCTATTGCCAATCATTAGTGGACCAGAGTTCCGCTGGGTCGACCCCCTAACCGGGAAAAGCCGAAAGAAGAAGAACTCACAGTAGCTCCTGCTCACTATCACTCGCAGTAGCACTTCTTTTAATAATAAAGATAAATAAATCACTAACCAAGATAGGATTGTTTAGATATGCTCAGGATCTGTCTATCTGCTACATTTATTTTGTTAACCAGGTTAGTCCATCTGAGTTTACAAACAAACCCATTTTCAGTGGAGACCTGAGGGGAAAAGCCCCAGCAAACATAAATATACAGGACAAAAACTATTAAAAATAACAATGCAAATATGAAATTAACTACAAAGAGAAAAAACAAAGAAAAAATTATGAACATTAAGGGTTGTACTGATAGCAGTGGTCTAAAATTTAGTACATATGAAAGTAAAAATGAAAAGATAATCATTTCTTCAAAAGAAAGACATGTACAGACATTGATAGGAAGTGGGGGAAAAAGATAAATAGTGTAGAGAATGGGGGGTGGAGAGAAGGGAGGGGCAATAGTAGGGCTATAGTAGTAGAGCTGAGAGTTTAGGAGGTTTAGTTTAAGCAGAAGTTACTAACAGAGAAAGAACGTTAGGAGATGCAACAGATTATACAGTAGGTCAGACTAAGACTATGGGCCAGATTCAGGAAGCCTCTGTGTAAGAGTTATAACTCTTACACGGAGGCTGCAGTTAAACGGTGTGATGTCAGCATGTCATGCATATGCATGAGGTGCATGAGGCATGCTGAATCACAGGTAACTCTTACACGGTCCGTGTAAGAGAGTAGGTGGTCCGTAGGCTAAGCTCTGCATGCGGACACGCCTGGAAGTGTAGAATGGCTGAAAGTAAACAGCCACGAGAGAGGCCATGGAAATGTAAACAAACACACTACACAACACATTCCCCACACCCACAGACCATCATTTAAAAT
>NC_056732.1:1852477891-1852500391 GCF_019279795.1 Protopterus annectens
ATAATATTTAAAGTAATTTTTTTTTCATGCTCCTTTGTCATGCAGCCAATGGATTGAAATATGTTTTTTCTTCTACACTTCATTTTGTCTTGATTGGACTCTCATAATGATGGTTTGGCAACCAGGGCAGAGTATTTAATTAAAGTTACAGTTTTTGTGGTTTTTAGCATAGCTCCTCCCCTTTCTAGTTGGCCACACCCATTCCAATTGACCCCACCCATTCAGCTGTCTCCTGCAGCCCCCCTTTAATTTGAAGTCACCAGCCGCCACTGCATTATGCTAACTGTAACAGAATCCACAAGTACCACCAAGGATCGAATACCGGCAGTTTTCTTTGAAAACACAGCTTTAATGAAAATTAACAGAAAACACATACATTCCAGGCATTAACGTCTCCTATCTACTACCTTTTCTTTTGCAAGTTACTTCATCAGATGTGGACAGACTTGTGAACCATTCCTTTTATACTCCCTATACTTGGTGAATTGAGTTAATTATCCAATAAAATAAGAATGTTAATTAACAATTAATACAGATTGCAATAAATATAAAGTGACTGTGTGCATATACAACCTTCTCTGAATGAGAAGTACATATACCACCATTAAAAAACATGTTACCTAAGTACTTCTGTCTAAAAATTCATGTTTTATGTTAAATCCTTCATAAATTAATATAAAATCATGTAAAATCATGTACTTTAAAACTTTTAAGACTTGTTTAAAATGATGGCATGTAAAATACAGAAAATGGTCTTAAAGCTCCCTCTAGTGTCCATTCTATTAATAACACTCTGAACATAAAATTGTATTGTGGATTGGCATCAACATCTGTATACAAATAAATATACTCATATTGAAATTACACTAAAATTATATTTGAAACTATTTCCAGCGTAAAAAAATTCTAAAATGTTTTTGTATAAATAAACAAATTAATATATAATATAAAAGTTATTAGGAAAGTTAAAAAGTCATGTACATTAATAATTTCACCAGGCCCAGTCCATAAAATACATGTCATCTAAAAATCTTTTATATAAAATCCAGTTATCACTATATATGGAATTGAGTACTACTTTCTCTTCCCACTTTGCTAATACTAGGTTTGTGTATGTGGGGGCACACACTGCCCCCATTGCCACACCTTTTGTCTGGTGGAACAATTCTCCTTTAAAATAGATAAAATTGAACTTTAAAACTAGGTCAAATGTATTTTATGGACTTGGACTGTGGAAATTATTAATGATTTTATTGCATTTTTAAACAACACCCCTGATTTTTTAAAATTTACATATGGTTTTAGACAAGAGAAACAACAATACCTGGATATTGAGATATATAAAGAGAATAATGAATTAAATTCCAAGGTTTTTAGAAAGAGTACATATTCAAACTCATATTTACACTACAATAGTTCACACCCCACTCATTACAAGAAAAATATTGTTAAAGGGCAGTACATAAGGTCAAGCAGTATGACTTTGAATAATGAGGAGTTTTTCAAAGAAATGGGTTTACTAAGGCAGTTCTTTACAGCTAGGGAGTATCCAACTTGGTTGATAGGCCATGTAGAAAAAGAGGTATGTGAAAGAAGGCAGGACAAATTTAGGCCTATTTTGGGTATTAGCCTTGACAACCAAGAGAATGGGAACCAAGTTAAGCAGGATACATATGTAAATGCCTTAGTAATGGAGTATAATGGAAGCTTCAGCTTGTCAGGTCTATATTAAACACAGAGTGGAATAGATTCTTTGCACTTACAGATCTTGAAAAAATACCTAAGAGAGAATTAAATTGTTTTTTTAGAAATTCATTGAGTTTGAAAAATTTATTAGAAAAAGAAATGAGACAGAATAGTGCAACAAAGAAAAGGAAGGGAACTTTTAAGGGTGACCACTGCTCCCAATGTAGCCATATAATAAATAAGAAAAGTATATTTTTGGAAAGTAGGAATATCACTATTATGAGTAAGGAATATAGTAACTGTGATTCCAGTGGCTTGGTCTATTTAGGTATATGTCAGGTTTGCTAAGCATTTTATATTGGCAAGACAGAGCGTAAACTTTGAAGAAGAATATACGAACATATGTATGAAATCCAGATTCACAAAGACACTAACACCCTATTTAAGCATAAACAAAAATGCAGTGAAACTTATTACAAGCTTTTTGTCACTGAGCAGGTAAAAATGGATGGAAGGGGTGGTCTATGGGAAGAAACCATAGAATATAAAGAGTTAAAGTGGCAGATCACCCTCCAAGCAAACAAATTTCCTGGACTTAACGACCACATTTCAATTGCACATGTGCTTAAATTAAGGGCAGCGGAATTGTAATAATGGTTTGAATCAGAAGAAAATATTTGGTTTGATTTTTGCAATATGTACATGAATTTTTAACTTTTTAACTTTTATAACTTTTATATTATGTATTTATTTGTGTATTTATACAAAAACATTTTAGAAATTTTTACGCTGGAAATAGTTTCAAATATAATTTTAGTGTAATTTCAGTATGATTATATTTATTTGTATACAGATGATGCCAATTCAGAATGCAATTTTATGTTCAGACTGTTATTAATAGAATGGACACTAGAGGGAACTTTAAGAACATTTTCTATATTTTACATGCAATCATTTTAAAGGGTGGCCATGGTGGTGCAGCGGTTAGTGTTGCCACTTCACAGCAAGAGATTCTTCGGTTCAATTCTCAGCTGGGATGCCTTCTGTGCGGAGTCTGCATGTCCTCTCTGCGGTTGTGTGGGTTTCCTTCGGGTGCTCTGGTTTCATCCCAAAGACATGCAGTAGGTGGATTGGACACTCTAAATTAGCCCTAGGTGTGAGTGTGTGCATGTGTGTGCCTTCTGTGGAAGGTTGGGTGCCAGGCTGGCAACTCAACACCGTAAAATTCCACTGCCAATCATGAGCAGACAGATGATCTGCTGTGGTACCCCTGACCGGGGAAAGCCGAAAGAAGAAGACATGCAATTGTTTTAATCAAGACTTAAAAGTTTTAAAGTACATGATTTTATATTAATTCATGAAGAATTTAACATAAAACATGAATTTTAGACAGAAGTACTTAGGTAACATGGTTTTGAATGGTGGTATATGTACTTCTCATTCAGAGAAGGTTTTGTATGCACACAGTCATTTTATATTTATTGCATTCTGTATTAATTGCTAATTAACATTCTTATTTTATTGGATAATTAACTCAATTCACCAAGTATAGGGAGTATAAAAGGAATGGTTCACAAGTCTGTCCGCATCTGATGAAGTAACTTGCAAATGAAAACATAGTAGATAGGAAATGTTAATGCCTGGAGTGTATGTGTTTTTTGTTCATTTTCATTAAAACTGTGTTTTCAAAGAAAACTGCTGGTATTCGATCCTTGGTGGTACCTGTGGATTCTGTTTGAAGTGAACTTTGGTGCCTTGGTGAATATTTTACTTTGTTATTCTAATTATAATACTAGAAAAGTGGAGTACATCACTTTAATGTAATAAATGTGATGGATTTTACATAGGTAAAACTCAAAGAAAGTTTAGATTAAGAATCTATGAACACAGATATGATATAAAGAAAAGGAATCTGAATAATACATTATTCAAGCACACCAGGACTTGTATGGGAGCAGATTTCAATTTTTTTGTAATCAAAATAGTTCCCTTTGATTTAAGGGGTGGTCCTTGGGAGACAAGACTGGAGAACAAGGAACTGTATTGGCAAATTGTTCTTGTAGCTAATAAGTTCCCTGGTTTAAATGACATTGTGTCTTTGTTACTGGTGCTTAAGCTTAGATCAGCTAAACATTAGGCAGTTTAGGGTTTTGCCAGTAGAAGGTAGTGTTGGATAACAAGAGATGTATTACAAGTATATTTTTGCACATATTTTTAAAAAAATTGTTTTTTTATTTTTATGACCACTAATTGTTCTAGATGTTGGATGGATTTAAACTATTGCCTTTTAGGATGCTTATTTATTTATACAAGTATTTTCTATTAAGTGTTTAATATTAATGTAATTTTATGTATGGTGATTTCTTTTGGTTCACAATTGATGATTTGATGATTGGTTTATTGGTGGGCTTAATAGATATAAATAGTGGTGGTATATTGGTACACTCACATCTGATGAAGTTTTTTTATAAGACGAAAACACGGTGAAACATTAAGCTTTCATGTGTGTATTTTTTTTATATTTGTTTGTATTTTATTGCAATTGTTCATCATTAAAGTTGGAATTTTGGATCCTGGTTGCCCTTCCTGAAGTGCCTTTTCATTTTGGTTATTAGTTTTGTCTTTTGAGGAACTTTACATCCACTTTGTTTTGCTTGTTTGGGTTTATACTTCATGGATATGGAGGGACTTCGTGATTCTAATTCAGTAGAAGAAAGGAGAGGAGGAGAAATGGGCAAAATCTGCAAGCTTATTGGCCAGCTTACTCAGCTGGTCAGCCTGCTGACCCCAGTGTGCCAATCTATGATCACCTTGATGTTAAATTCATCACTGCCTGGTAATCAGGAAGCAAATGGAGACAGATGCAGTGGAACAGTTAATGGCAGAGCTCACAGCACAGGAAGAAGAGACGCGACCCATTCTGGATCTACTGAGGATGATACTGATAATTTTAATAATTTTCCAAATGTTCTTAGAAGCCAGACCAATGGTCAAAATGACAATGTAGGGAACGGTGGCTTTACTGCATCTAAAGGACAAGGTGACTGTTTATTGACTGTTAAACAGCATGGAAATATTGATTTAAAGGATGTTTTAAATAAAAACATTTTTTTCCAGGGCAGAAAAGTCTTTAGACAATAATAATGATTCTTATGTCAATAATTTGTGGAAGTTAGATACTTGGTTATATAAATACAAAATGCTTTAGCTAGATAATGCTTATTTGAAGCAATGTTTAAATTTGAGTATTGTACCAATGTGGTTATGGTATACAAATACCCTAATAATTTGAACGAGGGTTCTGAATTCCATAAGGAGGTTATTTCAATTTTCAATAGATGTGGTTTTAATATAATGAAAGCCATTATCAAAATTAATGAATGCGAAATGACTGTACTGTTCGAATTAATTGAGTGTACCAACCACAATATAATAAACAATTTGATGTTTACAACTAAAAAAGAAACTGCTAAATATTTTGAGTTATTAAAAAAGGTTGAATTAAAATGTAAATATGTATATAATAGAAAGATAGACAGGGATATGAAAGAATACAAAGAACTGGTTAATTACCCTAAACTGAAATAGTATAAAATTATGGGGGTGAATTTGATGGGTGTGGAACAAACTATGGGTACAGAGCAAGGGAGCAAGGGCATGATATGCCCAGTAGGCAGGATGATAGGCCTTCTTTTAATTTAAGGGACCCTTTGGATTTTCCATCCCTCAGGAGATCGGAAAGACTGAGGAACAAGAATCCAGTTTATTATAATTACAGTACTGGGACAGGGCAACACAGGACCAACTGGAGATAGAACAGTGTAAGTACATTTTAATTGAAGGTGTTAAATTTAGTTTTAAGGGGTTTAATATTTTAAATTATAGCAATGTGGAAATTAAGAAAGGGCATTTTAACTTGTTTTCAAAGGGTTTCAAATGATTACCCAGAAAAAATCGGATATTAGTAGGGTAATACTGGATTTGAAATTATTTATTTATTAGAAAAAAGAATTTGGAATTAATTTGTAATAGTCAGGGAAGGACTAATATGTAAATAGAAGTATTAACTAGGAAAGGTATATACAATCCTCCATTGCACCCCCAACTTAGGAATTTTGAGTTAATGGTTGAGATTGAACTAAGATGTGTGAGAAAAAGTAATAAGGTGACTTCCAATTTAACTAAGGAAAAAAGGGATCTATTACAAGAATTTAGAAATAAATTATTAAGGGTTATGAAGCCGGATAAGGGGGAGGGCTAGTTTATATAGATAACATCATTTATGAAGGTAAGATGATGGAAATCTTGGGAGACAATTCTAAATATACTAGGGTATCTCTGAATGAGATAAATATAGCTTATAAAAGAATTTCTGTTTGTCTGAATGATTTATTGATAGAGGGCTCATAGATCTTGATACTTATAAATATTTACATGATGATAAACCTAGAATTCCCACTCTGTGTGCATTTTTTTATATTTGCTTGTATTTTTTTTCAAGTGTTCATTATTAACGTTGGAATTTTGGATTGTGGTCATCCTTCCTGAAGTGCCTTTTCATTAAAGTACTGAGTTCTGTAGTTGGTGTTCTTAGATAGGTAGGGGGTCTGTTCTCACTGCAGTCTAGTCAGAGGATTATACGTGTACCTCCTTCAGTTACCACGCCAATCCTACAGATTGCCAATATTTTGACACTCTCACATGCCTATACATCTATTTCATGCAGGCCTCCCAACATTTTCTCTCCAATACCCAGTGTTAATGTCATCCACTATAAGTTGCCCTGCAGCTTGTAAAACTCAGACTTGTGCTGTGGCTCTTGCGTAAAGTACTGAGTACTCTAATCAGTGTACTTAGATAGGCAGGGGTTCTGTTCTCACTGTACTCAACTGGGAAGTGTGTGTCTATCTAGTCAGAGGAGCATAAGTGTGAATCCTGCCATTCCAATCCCTTTGATTGACAATATCTTGACAGTTGCACATGCCTACACATTCATTTCATGCAGACTTCCCAACATCTCTAAAGCATCCACTGATGATGTCATCCACAACAAGCTGTCCAGCACCCTTGTAAAAGTCAGACTTGTGCTGTGACAGTTGTGTAAAGTACTGAGTTCTCTAGTTGGTGTACCTAGATAGGTAGGGGTTCTGATCTCACTGTACTGTGATGTATGTGTGTGTGTGTGTGTGTGTGTGTGTGTGTGTGTGTGTGTGTGTGTGTGTGTGTGTGTGTGTGTGTGTGTGTGTCAGTGTGTTTGTGCACTTGCCTGCATTACAGAGAGCATTTACACCAGCATGTGGGACATGGCTATTACCATTTTCTCCTCACCAGACACTGCTGAAGTCATCACCTATAAAGTGTTGTCTGACACTCTCCAAGTCAAACTTGAGCTGTGGTGCTTGCCTTGAATACAGTATTCTTTAGTTGGTGTACTTAGGTAGAGTTTCTAGTCTCATTACAGTCAACTGGTGTGTGTGTGTGTGTGTGTGTGTGTGTGTGTGTGTGTGTGTGTGTGTGTGTGTGTGTGTGTGTGTGTGTGTGTGTGTGTGTCTGCGTGTGTGTGTGTGTGTGTGTGTGTGTGTGTGTGTGTGTGTGTGTGTGTATGTTTGTGTACTTACTTGATATTACAGAGAGCATTCACACCAGTATGTGGGACACTGCTATTACCATTTTTTCACCAACACTGTTGATGTTATCACATATAAACTGTTGTCTGGCAATCTACAAGTCAGCCTTGAGCTGTGGCGCTTGCCTTAAATACAGAGTTTTCTAGTCAGTGTACTTAGATAGGTGTCCTGATCTCACTGTTGTCAACTGGGATTAGGGTGTGTGTGTGTGTGTGTGTGTGTGTGTGTGTGTGTGTGTGTGTGTGTGTGTGTGTGTGTGTGTGTGTGTGAACACACCCTCCATACAAACTATGTTCCCATAGAAGGGTGTACAAAACCATGCATCTATCTGAGCTGGGGGGGAGGGCAGCTCCTGAAGCATGCATCTATAGACACATCTTGACTATCCTTATTTGTGAGGTAGATCAACAAGTCATCACAGACCTTTTCTAAATGGATATTAGTAATATCCCAACTGTTGCAACGCACGTGTGAGTTGTTAATGCTACATTCATGTATGTTACATCTGTTAGATGTCCTCAAAAGGGGCATGCATGAAGACAACACTATCATCCTGTGGAACTTGACCAGGCCAAGGCATTTGACACAAATCCACATGGAGGTATTCACTCTACTCTGTCAGATGTGGCCATAAACACCTACATCATCAAATGGGTAGACCACTGGATCACATAAGTGGCATCTAAATATGTTGAAATGTGTGGAGTCACCTATATCTTGGGTCCAGTGATTAGGTCCATGCATCAAGGCTGTCTGCTAGGCCCTTTTCTGTCCATATTTAAGTCACAGATGTCAAGAATGACTTACATATACTGTGACCAAACAGCTGTCTGGAGGACTACAGAATGTGGGCAATCATTGACTACAACTGTGATATTAGTATAATACAGACAGTATCAACACACATCAAAGACTGCTGCCACAGCCATTTCAACACATGAGATGAAAAAAACATGGCAGGATTTGTTACTTTATGAAAACAAATACACATCCCAAGGTGAATGTACACATCACACCCTATAAGTAGACCAGTTGGTATGTGCCCTGTGTCCAGGGGTAGATGGTATGTGAAATGTCACCAGCATGTGGCAACAGTGGTGACTATTCCTTTCTATGTAACACAGCTACTGAGTATGTGCAGGATATCCACATCAAAGGTCATAATACCTCCATAGTTTACAGCCTTCATCATACTAATAACTGAGTGCAGTGCACCCTTCTTCATGTGCCTCCCTACACATCTTTCACTTATGTGTAACCAGGGTCTACCACCTTTGCCACAGTAAGCTGTCACACATCTTATTAGCCATAAATAGCTATTATTTTTGTTAAATAAACATTACTGTCTGATGATGCAGAACACTTATCAAGGTGTTATACCAGATGCATGTGTGATACTTGTTCTGCTGATGCAGAGAGTACATACATAGCTGTTTGACAACATTAATGGCATGGGTCACATTTCTGACTGTGGATTGTGCCATATATATATATATATATATATATGCCATGCACACCAGTCAACTAGCCTGTAGTGATCATAATGTCACATAAAGGTATAACAGTGTCCCTTCTAATACCTCCAGCAGATGTCATAGTGTCAAGATGGTGTGCTTGATTACCACCATAGATTGCTGACATGTCATAATAGTTGTACAAGTGTGTTTGCACAGAACCATCTATGATCACTCAGAATCACATATGTTGTGTCCAAGACATGGGACTAATGGTGGTATTATTCTGATATTGTCCATGATTGTGCATTTTTCTTTTACTGTTGTCCATGAGCCTGTAACTGTGTCCCACTTGTTGGAGACCTCTGCTGACATTACACTCATGTTGATATGTAATTAGTGTTCCTGTACAACTGTCTTCTTTTTACATACCCTCATCTGCTGTACATTACAGTGTTTCACCTGTCCTTTTTCCCTGTGTTCATGCCTACAATTCACCTCTGCATCCCTATTCAATACACACACTTCCTCTGATTGTTTATTTTAAATGGAAGTTCATGTACCGTTACAGATCATTTACACAACTTTTGTACAGAATTTCTGGAATGGAATTTCACAATTCTCTGCACTGTATGCACTGTCCTGTACTGTGTTCAGATCATATACATTACTATATGACAAACCCTGGTAATCAGCTTGGCATTCCGCACAATCCCACTAAGCTAGTTTGCTCTATGGTAAACAAGTTTGCTATATGAGATGCATTACATAGTTTTCTGTCTGGCAACACTGTTGGCACCCATGAAACCACACTTGTTTATGTTTAAACTTGGTGCACTGCATGAATATGTAATCACTGCTGCTACTCACCACACAAGCATGTAAACTCTGTGTAGGTGTCATGCCAAGCCTACACGGAGTTTATTAAATCACACAGTTTTACTTTTATGTTATAATTTTTCTTGAACCTAGTAGAGGCCCCCACAGTAATGGATATTGTAGACATTCAACAACTCCAATAATTATAGTGCTAATGAGATTTAATATTCTTGTTAATTTGCAATTGTCTGATTACAGTATTCTAAAATAATGTATATCTTCCTAGAATTTATTTAATTTGTCATACTCAAAAAATAGATGTTGATAATCTGCTTTAGTAACTTTTTTACATTTCCAAAAAAAAATATTTCATTATTATCATAGCACTTACTAATTTTATAAGGTGTTAAAAAAACCCTATGTATGTATTTCCAGGTAAATATTTTCTAAAACACACTAGAAGTCATTTGGCCAACTAATTTCAGAATTATTATTTAATTTGTATTGTCACTTGCTTCATGTAGATCACATTGATTTTAACAAATCCACTAATGTGATTTAACTTTTATAAAATTATTTGCATTTGATTTATATAATCTAGATAAATAATTTTTGGTAGCTATATTACCTTTGATTGTGGAACAAAATAAATAATCCAACAAGAGAGGAATCATTTCTTAGACTTTTCAGGCATTTGAAAATATTTCCTAACATCCTTTGTCTTATAACTTGAATTAAAATCCAGTTTGTATTATCTAGATATACTTTTGTTTAATGTTATTAACTGGTATATCAAGATTTTCATTAAGATAAACAAAGCAAAATATCACAACTTTCTCTTCAAATTTTAACATGTTTCAAAACTAGTGTTCTATATAATCCAGATGTATAACCTATTGGAAAAAGAAAAAAATATCCATTTGTTTAATTCATTCACTCCAATGGAGCCCAGGAAGTTTGCACTGTAACTTCCAATGGGCAGAGCCTAAACCTTTAAGCAAAATCAAATTATGTCTTCAAATTTCAAACAAATCTTCATATCTCTGGAACCATAAGGGTTATGAAAGAAGTATAAATGGCAAACCCTTCAGCACAAACTATTTTTATAGTGGTAGCATTTTTTAGGTTCTAGGTTTTAAACTGAATTTTATATGTCACAGTAAACACAGCAACTATCATGTTTACAATATTTTTTATTTATTTGTCTAACATTTGTTAACCAGGAAAGTCTGACTTGGAACAAAGCCAATTTTCAGTAGAGACCCGGGGAGAAATGCTCCAGACGTATGTCTTTGTGACATGGGAGGAAACCCACATGAATGCAGGGAGGACATACAGACTCCACAGAGAAGGCACCTCAGCCAAGAATCGAACCATAGATCATCTTGCTATGAGGCTACAATGCTACTGCTGCACTATCGCTGAACTTACAATATCTCAGCAACCACTCAAGTTATAGACATACTATTAGTGGCATTTTATTCATCTAGATGAGAGCTTTCATGGGAGGCTAATGAGTTCTGTCTGTGTTACTTGGTTGCTGAGATAATTAGAAAAAATGTGAACATTATATCTATATAAATTAATATCATAAAAATAGCAGTTAATATCTCGTTACTTGCACTAGACAGAGGTCAAATATTAATTCAGTTGAATTTGCCATTGTGTAAGGTTTAAGAAGAAATCTTTTAAAATCTTGTACATAGCATGGTTTTGGAATTACTGATGCAAATATGGACAAGCAATATTTTTCGCCTAGAGGCATCAGTGGGAGATAACTGCAGATGCACCTGGAGGTCACTCAGATGTAAAGAGTTAATAATAGGTTTGATAGGCAACATTTTAGAGCAATATATAATTTGAATTGGTTGCCTTTATATATTGATTATTAGTATGTCTTCAAAACCTGCATTTTATTATTCAAAATATTTATTTATTTGACATTTGTTAATTGGGTTGGTCCAGCTGGGCAGGAGCCCGTTTTAGTGGAGACCTAAGGAGAAAAGCTCCAATTACAAAATCAATTAGGATAACATAGGTAAGAAAAAAATAGAAAGTACCATAACCAAGTATAACTCCAAAACATATTAATACAAATATGAATCAAACATATTTAGATTACAGCAAGAGGGTTTTCTCAAAGAAATGAGTATATGAACCCCTAAGGTTTTTTTTTTTTGTTTTTTGTTTTTTTTGTACAAACAAGTTATATACAAGTGATCAAACAAGTGATATACAAATGAATCAGATTTCTTGCCTAGGCTTTGTAGGAAGGTATAGGTGCTTTCAGGAGTTCAGAGGG
Organism: Protopterus annectens; assembly: GCF_019279795.1. Taxonomy (NCBI): domain Eukaryota; kingdom Metazoa; phylum Chordata; order Ceratodontiformes; family Protopteridae; genus Protopterus; species Protopterus annectens. The sequence continues at coordinate 1,852,489,780 of NC_056732.1, forward strand.
AAGGAGCACCAATTGTATAAAGGGGAAATATCAGGTAGGTTCTAAGCAGAAACATGATTTAGTGTTTAATGCTAAAGGATCTGGATTCAGAATTGAATTTTCACAAATACATTCCTGATTTTTCAATTGGCTATCATAGATATTATCGGGTCTATATTATATGAACAAAAGTTCATAATATCAAACGTTCTGAAGAGCAAAAATGCCGGACCTCAAAGTGCTTCTTGTGGGATCATAGTACAGTGAAGGTCAGAATATTTGCCCTTTCCTTACTGTAGTGCAATCTCATAGTTGGTATATATATTTAGTGGGGGATGTAGATGGAAACAAATCCACTAAATAATACATTTTAATGCCTCCTTCAGTTAATAATATATAATTTGCAAACAATTGTATTTTTGATTAATATTCCCCAATAATGTCCAATTCTTCTATTCTCAGGTTTTATCTTATTTACTTTCCAAATGGTTCAATTACTAGAGCAAAAAGTAAAGGTGAAAGATGACAACCTTGTTTTGTTCCTTTTGTTAACTTAATTGATTGGGAATTAAATGAATCACTCTTAATATAACCCTTAAATCCTAAATACATGTTATGAAGCATTTCTATAAACTGTTTAGGAATATCATAATGTTGCAACACCTTAAATAGGTTTTCAAGATCAAACAGGACTATAGCTAATTTAGAATGTTTTATATATGCAGAGTCAATCAAAGTTATGTCTATTAATGTCTATTAATCACAATATTTCCTCACCTCTATCCTATAAAAATTCAACTATTCTTTACTTTTAAACTCATTAACCCCTATAAACACTCATTCACAACAGCAGCTAATCCATACCTTACCAATGCATCAAAGTTCAACCCAGACTTTACCAATGCATTAAAGTACAACACACACTCTAAGCAATCCAAACACCTAACCAATATTATTCTATATTTAATTACTACCCTACTATCAGGAGACATACATCCCAACCCTGGCCCCTCAAACCCCTCCAACATTGACAAGTCTATACTTATTGCCTCCCTAAACTCTCAAAGCATAGTAAACAAAATCCCAAGCCTCCATGCCTGGCTCTCACACAACAAACCCAACATTTTATCTATATCTGAAACATGGCTAAAGTCTCACATAAAAGACCATGAGATAACACCACCAAACTACTATATCATCCGAAAAGACAGATCCCACAAAAAAGGTGGTGGTGTTGCTCTTCTGTATTCATCCTCCCTGTCAGTCACCCCTTATAACAAGCCTATTCCCAAATTCAACAATGCAGAAATACTCTTGACAAAATTTCAACTTAATAAACACAAACACATAGTAATAGTCTCCTCTACATCCCCTGGAGACAATATTACCACATTAGAAAATATACTTTTCTGGCTCTCCACAAATATTAACAACGAAATAATAATCCTAGGTGATACTAACATAAACTGGTCCTCCATTCAGTCAAACACAAGTCCACTTAGCATAAACCTTTACAACTTCTCACAGCTAATTAATTCCACAACCCGCCCCTCCAAAACTCTATCTTCAGGTAGCATTCTAGACTGGATCTTAGTCTCTCACCCTCATTACTTCTCTGACAGTGGTACACTTCCAGACTCCCTCAGTGATCACCTGCCCACCTTTGCATACCGACTCCCTACACCTTTACTAAGAACACATAACTATATTACCATACGCAATCAAAAAAACTTTCAACCAACAGCTTTCAATGACTCTCTAAAAGGAATCAACTGGGATATTCTAAAAACTCTAACCCTAGATGATGCCGTAGCTCACTTTAACACAACCTTTTTAAATATCCTAGATCACCATGCTCCCCTAAGCTCCAAAAGAATAAAACTAAAAACAACCCCTTGGCTAACCAAAACTACTCTGGCAGCTATGAAACACAGAGATAAAGTCTGGGCACTTTACCATAAAAATAAATCTCCCCTCTCCCATCTTGAATTCAAAACACTCAGAAATAAAGTAAAAAAGCTCATTATTGCTGATCGACAAAACTATTTCTCCAAACTTCAAAACAATAATAAAACAAACCCTCAGAAGTTCTGGAAAGGAATATCTACCCTTATCAATCCTGGCAACTTACTCAACCCCACTCCTGACCCCAATGCTTCTGACAAGGACTTAGCTACACAATTCAACACATTTTCATAGATTCCATCTCCAAACTAACATCTTCATTCTCCAATACCTCTCCATCCTCCACTTCTCCCACCAGCACTCCTCCCTACTCCTCCATCTCCACTCCCTCTCCATCTCAGTCACCCCTCTTCACACACCTCCTCCCCACTCCTCCAACTCTACTACCACTCCTCTCCATCTCTATCACCCCTCTTCACACACCTCTATCACTAAAACCAATTCCAACAACCACAATAAAAAACTTTTACAAAAACTAAAACCATGCTCCAATGCCCTGACAACATTCCTTCTTACTTCCTCAGCATTTCTGCTGAGGCCATAGCTCACCCCATCAGTATACTAATTAACCGCTCTATCCAAGAAAACATGGTACCCCAAATCTGGAAAAAGGCTTACATCATACCTTTACACAAAGGTGGAAATAATAACAATATTGCAAACTTCCGCCCCATAGCTATCCTATCCCCCATCTCTAAACTCCTAGAAAAGTGTATCCATTTACAGCTACTACCTTACCTCTTGGGCAATAATCTACTCACTCCAACTCAGCATGGTTTTAGACCCGGCCACAGCACTATGTCAGCCCTCCTCTCCTTCATAGAAACTGTAAATAAAGCTCGGGACTCAGGTCATATTGTCTCTACCCTCTTACTTGATCTTTCAAAGGCCTTTGACACTATCTCTCACAAGCTCCTTCTAACCAAACTCTCTCAACTCAACTTATCTCCTTCCTCACTGTCCTGGTTCTCTAGCTACTTATCAAATAGACATCAAGCAGTAAAATGGAAAAAGGCCACATCCTCTTTTCTAAATACCCCAACCGGAGTTCCCCAGGGCTCCATACTGGGTCCTCTCCTATTTAATATATTCATCAACGACTTCCACAACTCTATTCCATTCTCCAGCGTTATCCAATACGCAGATGATTCAACTATCATCTGCACTGCTACATCCTTCCCAGTACTACAAAAGCTTACACAAGATGCATTCTCTTCCACTGAACTTTGGATGAAAGATAACCACCTTGTTCTTAATGCCTCTAAAACCAAACTAATGGTATTTACCCCCTCTAAACACATCTCTACCAGTACTAATTCTCTATTAATTAACAGCCACAACAACACATCCCTGGAATTGGTGTCCAATGCTAAATTACTTGGTGTTCAAATAGACAGTCACCTTAAATTCAACTATCACATTCAACTCAACATAAAAAAAACACATCAAAAACTAGGCATGCTATACCGACAAAATCGCTACCTTACACCCTCCACTAAAATCACTCTCTCTACCTCATTCCTCATCCCCTCTTCTCTACGGAGCCCCACTCCTAACCAACATCCAATCTTCCCTTAAAACAAAACTTTCCTCCTGTTACAATAAAATTGCTAAATTCGCTACCAGCCATAAATCTTCAAGCCATCACTGCTCTTCACTCCATAAATTAAAATGGCTTGAACTTCCTAACCAACTTATCTATTCTCAACTTACTCTTGCTCATAAGCTCATTTTCAAACCTGACCTCTGTCCATCTCTTTCTTCTGCATTTAAATTTCACCTTCCCAGCAGGGTACTTAGATCTAACAACCAAAATCTAATCGAATTATATAAACCAAAGCGTCCCCCTGGTAAAAATCTCCTAAACTTTAGCTTTGCACAACTCTGGAACTCCCTACCTCCTGCCATTCGCACCACTTTCAACCACCTTACATTCAAAAAATCTCTTCACTCTCACCTACTTTCCCGGTGGGAATGCTCATGCTCACATCCTTCATGATCCATACTGAAAAAAAAAAAAAAAACAATTTTTGTTCACTACATTGTCAGCTCTGTTGCAATTGTTTCTTACTTTTCTAAATTGAAATGCTTACCTTCTCTAGACTGTATCATCTAAAATGTTTACCACCAGTTGTTCTTCCTAAAAGTGTTTGCTCTAACTTTAATGTGAACAGTACTCTGTCTACCACATATTGTATATTATATTTGTAAAATTCTTGTAATTATTGTAATATGGATGTAAATCCTACTGTAACCTTATTTGGAGCTTTTCTCCCCAGGACTCCATTGAAAATGGGTTCATTTGGCCCAATGGACTATCCTGGTAAACCAACTGCAAATAAATAAATAAATAAATAAATAAATATTGTTGTGCTTCTGTCTATTAATTATGAATCCCGTCTGAACTTTATAAATTATGTTAGCAAATATTAATTTGATTTGGATTGCTAAAATATTTTATAATCTATGTTCAATTAATTGCACTGTATGATGAGCAAATTAGTTGACTTTTATCTTGTTTTAATGTTGTTGTGATTAATGAATATCTCCAGCATTGAGATACTTAGTTGGTAGAGTGTATTAATTGAAAACATTTTTAATGAGTCACTAAAACTTTGTAGAAATAGATTATAGCTCCCTGACATGATACCATACAAACCAGTGGCTTTGCCAACTTTAACATTCTTGATTTGATATTTAAATTAATTTATCAATATGGCTTTCTAATGGATACGTTTTTGATCAGTTGTCAATTTATTTTATATTTTCATTTAAAAATATATCCATCACATATTCATCCATCAAATCATTATTTGATTTGTTAATTTCTTCATAGTAGCTTTTACATGTCTCTATTATTTCTTCTGTAGCACAATTTTTTTATTTGATTTGCAATGTAAATTCTGTTGTAGTTGTTTAGATTTAAATATCTGCTTTAATCTATTGGCTAATTTATAAAGGCTGTTTGTGATCATTGCATAGGAATGCAATTTAACTTTCTTTAGTGAAATGAATGTCAATGGTCCAGAATTTCCAGATCGTTTTTTTAAAAGACTTAGCTAAGTTAAATTTTTTTATATCTTTTGACTTCAGTTTTGACTGATGTAGTTTTTTTTAATACAAATAAGATATTTGCCTCACTGCTTATATTTCTGGTTACAACAATTTTTAATTGCATTAAATAAGGAAACATTTAAAGATTTTCATGAGATAGTAAAATTTACTTCTCCATTGTTATTATAATTCGTACATTTCTGAATTTAATTGACCAACCAGTCACCAAAATCATTTACCCCAGGATTCAATAAAGTCTACACTGTTGTTTTTCACAATTTGTGTGGTGCAGCATGATGCACACATTTCCAAGGAAAGTTTTAGATTTAATAAGCGATGTGTAGAGGCATGCACCCCCACTGTGGCATGCTAATTACAGTAAAAGCAGCTGAACTATGTGTTAATTAACCAAACTAACATAGTGGAGCTATTCAACAAGCTGTAAAGCATCCATGTAGACTATGTGCTTGTTTTCCCTGTGAATTCTAAAACCTATTGGAATACAACCACAGAAAGGAGTCTACACAGACAGAATGTTAGAGACTACTGCTGCTTTAATTCATTTGTATGAGCTACAGGCTGAAACCAATGCTGCTGCCGCTGCTGGTAATAGGATTAGGACAAGAAGGAGAAGAGTTTTCAGGCCCCATTTAACTTTTCACAACCTACATGATCTGTAAATTGTAGAGCACTATAGGGTGGACAGGGACACACTACAGTAATTCTGTGATCTCTGCCATCCTTAACTCAGAGCCAGAGCCAACCAAGGTGAACCCCATCCCATTGAAGGCAATTAATACTACTGGGCATCGTGCAAACCCATTAAGCAATGTTGCACAGCAGTTAACAATGAGACCTTAAGAATTATTAGTAAAATATAGAATGTCATGTAACTAGTCCTCTAGCAGCAAGTGTTAAATGTATAGCTGGAGTTCAGATGGTCCTGAGTTCTAGTATAGGGTGTGCAATATTTGTTTTACTGTTGTGACATTGCAGTTTATCGCAATGAACTGCAACATAGACACATGTTTTCTCAACCTTCTTGTGGCAAAAGGTTTAAGTGTAGGACTGCCAAACACATGGTCCTGCATTCAAATATAGCATATTCCATACACTTTTACTGCTCTTCCAATTCCTATTGTATTCACTCTCACTTAAAACATTTGACATGGTGTAGCTGATATTATTTATATGTATGAGGGCTGAGGCACTAGTATTGTCTCAGTTATGTATTCATCGATGTATTATCACATTTATTCTCAAATGTATCACTGTGGGTATAATGTGTATTATATTCCTGTAAGTATATTTCTGCTATCTGGACTTCCATGGTCTTCACATTTGCCTAACATACATACACAACTGCCTGTACATTCAATAACATTGAAATTGCTTTGCTTGCTACTGTTGTTCTTTACTTAACATTGCGCAAACACAGTGCTTGGAGGTGTACACTGCCAAGAACCATGTTTGCGTGATGGTAAGCGGAGCACAACATTTTCAAACATTGTGCCCACTCCCAGTAAATGTGATAACTGGAATTGGTGGGAAACCATTACTCTCCATTGCTTTTGATCCATGGTAGACATGGCATGCACTTCTGGAGAAGGTGTCAGATTTAGGGCACAGAGATGGCGTGTCCAGGAGTCCAAGATCTTTATTGGACTCCTAGTTAAACCCCACAGTGCCAGGCTTCTGTAGGTGGATTATTCTGGCTCCCAGTGTAGGTCAGAAGCTTGGAATAGTTTGGCTCGGGCTCTAACCAGTGCCACTGGTATCCGGCGCACTGATGACTAATGTAGGCATCATTATAATGACCTACGGCAGAGGAAGAGGGATTCCCTCAGTGTTTGGATCAAGGAATTTAGGACTGCAGACATCCCACAGCTCTGTAAGTATCAACTACAGAGAGTACTTGTAAGACGTAAAAGCTGAATATAGGCAATACTGGTATTCATAATGGTATTCTGTTCTGTTTTTTTCCACAACTGCCAGGGACTGTGAGGTCAATGTAAGAACCCATGGGGCTAGATTGGCGAGGATGAGGGAAGCATGCAGTATGTATGCAGCAGAAGAGTAGTGTTATTGTAGCACTAAAAGTTAAAGATAGCTTTTTTGGTAGTTTATATACTTGTATCAAATTGAGCATGCATATCTCAACTGTAAAAGCAAGTATGCATGCATTAGTCTGTAACACAAACCAAGATTACAATAGTAGGCTTTAGTCAGAGGTTGTGGGTTCAAAGACCACACTTCCCAACTATACAATACTCAAAACAATAGGGCACCAGGAAACACAAGTGTTAAAGCAAATAATGTAATAAATGCAGAGACTTTGTGTATACTGAAGAAAACTGTACTTTATTAACGCTTAACTATTATCACTGCATTTTCATCCTATGCAGAAGGACTTCATCAGATATCCATACATTCAAACCTTCACTCTTTACATGCCCTACTTCCCCTTATGGCAAATTAGTAAATTGCTTAATTACATACACAATTAATAAAACACTCTTTATCCTAACTAAATAACTGTGAATACAAATGTTAGAATACTAAAAAACAGATATATAAATACATGCATTTCTCTTAAAATATTATAAAAATCCTTAAATTGTTTACTTTATTCTTATATAGAAAATGTATATAAATATTCAAATATGATCCATCTACCATTAAAAGAAAAAAAAAGTTTGAAAAGTTAAAAATGCTTTAAAAGTTGAACAACAATGCCATCTTGTGGCTAAATATTGTCAATCAAAAAAACTCTGAATCCTGATGGCTGAAGGTTGGTTAAATTATACTAGTAAAATGTCCAAAAAAGAAATAAAACCAACCAACAAGGCAGTAAAAACACAGCTACTTTAATAAATGATAAGCGCTGTCATGGGGTTACCACTTCTTTAGACCATACAAGAGTGAATAAAACTGAGTTTAAATAAGACAATCAATCAAATCTAATTAAAAGTAATTAAAACACTAATTAAAACATCTCATACCCGCCTCTCTTTGAGGACAGGTTTTAAAGGAACAGTAGTATTTAGACCTGGTTCCTTGTGTGCCTGCAGAGGTAAAATCTACTTTAATTCAATCTTTTCTATTCTGTTATTCACATCCCCACCTCTAATATCAGACTCAACCAATTATAAAACTCTAAAACAGAATCTATTGTGTTCTTTACTAAGATAGTGAAAAGGTAATGTACTGTTTTTTAACTTCTTCTGGATGTCCCCAGCATGTTCCAAAATCTGTTTCATAAGTTGTCTTGTGGTTTTACCCACATAAAAAAACAAAAAGAACTACAACAGGTAGCTAAATAAACTAAATAAGTGCTCCTACAGTCAGCATAAAAATGAGGTAGAAATTCACATCCTCTTCAGAATGTATAAAGTGCTTAGTCTCACTTATAAACTCACAAGCTTTACAATTATGGCATGGGTATGTGCCCATTTTTCATATAAGAACATTTATTCGTAGATGATTGGCCAGAAGGTCCATAGCAGAGAAGTCTTTTCAAAGAAAGATTGTTTCCAAAAATAAAATTAGGCTTATCGCCAACTACTTCTCTAAGCTTGTCATCTGCCAGAAGAATGGGCCATTTGTTTCTTGATAATATCACAAAATTAATGAATGTTGCTAGAATAAGTGAATGAAATCCTTGGGGTATGTCATATTAAATACCTATCACTAGGTATATCTACTTTCCCTGTTTACTGCAAAATAAGGTGCTATTCTATATTTCCTCATACTCCTAATATCATTAAATGAATTATGGACAGCTGTCCTTGAACAGCCTCTTTGAATAAAATTATCATATAAAGAGTCCATAGTGGCTTCAAATCTAGAATAATCAGTAGAGAGTCTAGAAATTCTATTTTATTTTTATTTTATTTTGTTTTATTTTTTTATTTCATTATGTGGCATCAAAATGAGCCCATGTCTTCCATGTGTACCACATCACTAAATGCTCCACAGCACACCTAGTAGCACACCTAGGTAGTGCCTCCCCTCCACTGGCTTCAGCACCATTGCCCAACATGCCTGGGAGCTAACCTGGCAGCACCATCTCTGCTGCCCCTGCATCACCTGGCCCCTCAGGTAGTCCTGCTCCTGAGGCTGATCCTGCAGCACCCTTCAGGAGCAGTAGTGATGGTGATTTTATCACCTGCACCATGATGCCAGGGATGGTGCATAGGGCTGTGCACCACACTGTTGGTGCATGCCTACACCAGCTGGAGAGGCTGGTCTCTCTCATTTTATGCAGTAGTAGGAGAAGGAGAAGTAGACATCAAGTTCTCCAGCCAGCAGCAGAGGGAGGTGACAGTGATGATGGTCCAGTGGGGGAGGACTTGATTCTCACTGTCATCCACCTTGACGACTATGAATTCTGGATGCCCCGCCCTCACCCCACTCATGGTGTTCCAAACCTTTTGTGTCTATCACCATACCTGTCTCTTGTCTTGTTTGTCTTGTCTATCTGCAATTGCTTCCTCACCTACCCAACTTGCCTGACCGAGACATACCTACGTCCCTTCCCCAACAGTCCTGTCTCTCTCAAAAAAAAATGGTACCTGTCCAAGAAGAAAAAAAATTAACCCATACATAGCTGTTCATTTTGCACATGTCTTCTTGACACACTTGATTCGGTCCGATTGGCTATACAACATGATTGTGTTGTGGTCACCCCTCTCTCTGGAAGTAACAGTCCAAATTCAGATAATATTTCCCACATATGTTAACTTTATCCTGTTAAAGAAGTGGATAGCTATGGTTCTTTCCTACCTCCGTCCTGCACATTCCTGCCCTGCTTTCCCTTTGTCCCCCCCCAACTTGCTCTCCATTTCACCACTGTCCTATCTTCCCCATTTCTTTTCTTTAATGCATTACTGTGCAATGGTGTGCATCAAAGCACCAATGCACAGCAACCATAATGCAAAAGTAGTTTAAAGTATTAGATACAGCTGTATTCAAACCCAGTACCATCTGGCCCTAAAAAGGAATATATCACTGTATTAACAGCATTAACACATGCTTCCACTGAGTCAGTTAAGTAACAGGTGTATTTCTGAGACTCAATACTAACTGTCAGACTTTAGCAATGCGGCTCACATTTGTGCACTTCTTAGCTATGCACCAACATGTGTATCTCACAAGCATATGCACTTGGCTAACCATTGCATAAATCTGCTGCTCAACACAATATGGAAATGTATATATTATTCTGTATTACTGCTGTTTACTGTCCATTTCCTGTGTATGACATGAAATTATATGTGGAAACATTACAAACTGAGGGCCTTATCTAACAATATGCTACAAATTTACAATACATCCATGTGTTTGTACCCCCCCCCCCAAGTACTGCAACCCTGGGGTCTCAGTACCTTTTCCACACATGTATCAAGCACATTACAAAATGTAATATCAAACGTTGCATTCTATGCAATACACATCAATCTGGTAACATGCAGAACTACAACTATTGACCCATACACCTAAAAAGCCTTATCTGCAAGGCTAGTTCAGGAATCAACATGGAACATATCCACAGGGACATAGGTGACCTTCAACACACCTGATCCTGCCCATTTTGTTTTTTTCAAAGGTAGAT
>NC_056732.1:1852505391-1852508170 GCF_019279795.1 Protopterus annectens
ATAGTAAATAAATCCTTCCAAGGAGAGATTTCTTCCTATGAAGCTAACTCAAAGGGAAGATAGGTATTATTTACTACTGAATATCATACTTTGAACAAACCATTACTCTTTCTTAATATATATAGCCCCTGCTCAAATCAACAGCTCTTCATTTATGAAATCTTTAATATATTAGCCAACTACCCAAATCATCTGTTTATTGTAGGTGGGGACTGGAATGCTTTACTAAATCTAGATAAGGATAGATTGCATAATAAAAACAGACAGTCACGATCTACCAGTACAGCACTTGAAGAATTACAAAATGCATTTGAACTAATTGACCCTTATGTTAAATTTCAATATAAGAAAACAATATCAAGATTCACTTTCTTTTCAGCCACTCATAAAATTTTGTCCATGATAGATGCTTTTCTAATTTCCCTTGCTTTCCCTTCTAACAAATTAAATTATGCTGTATCACCTAAAACTCTTTCAGATCATTCCAAAATTAGACTTTTAATAAAATTTCAAGCCCATAAACAAAATATTTCCTATCTCAATACCTGGACATTAAATCCTAAAATTATACAAAACCAAGAAACAACACAAGAAATTCAGAATGTCCTAGCCCAACTCCAAAATGATTTTATATCCACTCAAATTCCATATGACATACAATAGACGGCTACCAAGGCGGTCATCAGGGGTATTATTATTCAAAAATCTGCATGGCTCAAAAAATATATAACAATCGTAAGAATGAACTAGAGTATCAAATAAACACTGCTGAACTAGATCTTCAGGAAAAATATTCTAAAGAACTTGAGGAAAAAATAACTGATTGGCAAAAACAATTACACAAACACTATTTAGAAAATATCTCCTTCTTAGAATTAAGGTCAATATATCAATATTCAGAATGGGCTCAAACACCATCAAAATTCCTAGCTAGACTAATTAACATAAAAAGTGGACCTCCTAGGATCAAAGAAATAAAATATGAAGGACAGGTGAAATATAAAGACCAAGATATAGTGGACACTTTTGAAGATATTTATAAGAAATTATACAATATACCCTTATCACCATCTACAGACAGATCTGAGGATTTTATACATAATATACACTTTCCACAAATTACAGAAGATCAAAGGAAACTCTTAAAATCACTGTTACAATTAAAAGAGATAAAAGCTACAATAAACAAACTAAAACTAGGTAAATTCCCTGGGCCTGATGGATACACATCTGATTTTTATAAGTTATTCATGGAACCTATCTCCAAAGTGTTATTAAAAGTTTTCAACTATATAATACAATATGGTATAACAGGCAAATACTTAAATAACTCCAATACAGTGTTGATTCCTAAACCGTATTTTGACCCAACAGATCCAGCAAATTATAGACCAATAGCCCTCATAAACACTGATCTTAAGATATTAGCCCATGTTATAGCAAATAGACTTAAGTATATACTCCCCTCTATTATTTCCCAGCAACAAATGGGCTTTATGACAAACAGACAAACAAGTGACAACACCCTCCTCTTAGATACCATTGTAAGACTACTTAATAGTGATAAATGCCCCAGATATGCCCTTACAGTAGATGCAACCAAAGCTTTTGATATAGTAAACTTACACTTTCTCTTTAATATACTGCCTTTATATGGTTTTCCTCAAGAATTCAATAAAATGATCCAGGTTCTGTATCAGAAAGCTTCTACCACTATACAGGTAAACAAACTTATAACTAACCCTATACTCTTATCCAATGGTACAAGACAAGGATGTCCTCTTTCACCATACCTATTTAATCTTTATCTAGAACCCCTCCTTCTGTTTATTTCACAAAAAAACTTTCATCATATTCCCAGAATCCACAATACAAATCTTATATACTTGGCCTTTACCGATGACTTAAATATATACTTCCAACTCCCCACTACTGACCTCCCAAAAATACTTAAAGCTATTGATGAGTTCTCGGTAGTTTCAAACTATAACTTAAATTTAAACAAGTCACACATATTTCCCCTCAATCCTATAGGTCATAAAGAATAGTACTTTCCCATGAGTGAAATCAAAATAAACTATCAGATAAAATATCTAGGAATACTATTTACTTCGGACTTCAAAGATATTATAAACAATAACCTACTAAGTACATGGACTAGTATTCAAAACGAACTCCAAACAAATAACAGAAAGACAACCAAAACTGTCACGGACAATGTGAGTCAACCAGACAATTTTATTAGCAGCAACCAAAACATAAAACATACATTAACCCAGGTTTCATCCTCATAATAAAGACTTCTTCAGAACATTGAAAGAAATCCAGTTCTTACTTAAATAACCCACTATACATCACTAATTGATGTCATTATTCAATAAATGCTGAATTAAACAATTTAACAATTATACTTAATATTGCAATTAACTAAAAGGAGCCACCACAATTGAATATAAAATTTTAAAAAACATATAAAATTGATTTATGTACACTAAATGAATTGAATCCATAAGTATGATAATAAGAAATATATGTGTGTATATATATATATATATATATATATATATATATATATATATATATATACACACACATATATATATATATATATATATATGTATATATATGTATATATATATATATATATATATATATATATATATATATAATATATTTAGAACTAATTATATCCTAATAAATTGTGCACTGCTATACAAAAATATGCACAAATGCATTTCATCCTAAAATATGCCTTAATTTTAAAATGGGAGCTAATTTT
>NC_056732.1:1852808670-1852906310 GCF_019279795.1 Protopterus annectens
CTCCTTTTCACTCAGCATCTCCCACTCCTCCCTTGAAAATTCAACAGCAACATCTTCAAAACTTTCTGGGACCTGAAAAAAAAACAAATAATTTATTTGTTCTGCAGTTCACTGTATAAACTGATGACATTACTTTGTTTCACCAAGCATTTTAACAATTGTGTCAGAACTGATTAAGGTGCCCTGGTTGCCAATTCACTAAAATTAATTAAATTTCCTTTCTGCCTATTCAGTGATGGTTTTCTGAAAATGCAGACTGAGGAGTAGATTTACAATAGGAACGGTCAAATAGTCCCATTCACTCCAGTATAACAATGTCTATGCAAGTATAAAAACCAATACAAGACATGCTGAAATTTCTATAACAAATGTGCATTTATAAAATGGATAAAGGACAGTGACCAATAAGACTGTTATTTACCCGTGCATCAATTCCATTCTACTGCATAACAAGCAATTAGTACAGGCTGTAAAGACTACACATTTAGTCATAAGATGCCATCTTCCTCACAGCCTTCAAAATCCACTATCAACCATTTTTATCCATCACTAACAATGACCTGCATTTGAAGACTGTAGTTAACTTCAACATAACTTTAACAGAAAAATATAGGAAACACCTTCAAAATGGGGAAAAGAGGCACACAAGAGCCAGTAAAACATGAAACAAGTATTGATGATTTTATATATATATATATATATATATATATATATATATATATATATATATATATATCTATAGACAGATACGACATATATGTACATGTTAGTAAATAATGACTAAACCAGGGAAATGCACTACTGACTACAGAGGAGTGTGTAACAGAGTCTGAGGTAGGAAGGCAGTCTGTAACAGGTGGGTACACCATTCCTATAGCAATTATTTATTTAATTTATTTATCATTTGTTAACTGGGAAAATCCGACTTGGAATGAAGCCAATTTTCAGTGGAAGCCCGGGGAAAAATGTACCAGATGCATTTCTTTGTAATGTGGGAGGAAACCGGAGCACCCGGAGGAAACCCACACAAACGCAAGGAGGATTAGCAGACTCCACACAGAAGCCACCCCAGCTGAGAATTAACCAGAGAACCTCTTGCTGTGAAGTGACAACACTACTGCTGCACCACTGCACACAAGTAACAGTTGCCTCTAGAGCTATATTAGGGCAGCTACTCCCTGAAGAAGTAGATTTCCCATCATCCAGGTCAACAGAGGATAAGATGGAGAGTTCTGAATAAAGAATTAAGGCAGACCTGAGAAGAGGCACAGAGATTGCCTAAGCCTTAGAGTCTGAAAGTAAAAGAGAGGTCTGTACTGGATGTAAGAGTTGTAAGGTGAAGGGGTTCACACTGTGTCAGCACTGCAAACACACTAAAACGTTGCCTGGATTTGTTACAGTGCAGAGAAAGAGAGAAGGATATAACCTCAATACCTTAGTAGACTAACTGCTACATAAATTACTGTTGATTTAACAAACAGTTATCATTTGGCTAAAGAGTTAAGTATAACATTTGATTATGGCTGGTTTATCAAATAATATTTTGCATTGACTGAAAGAAGCAAATTTTGATTGGTTTCAAACAAAGAAAATAAAACTGTATGTGCTGATGCAGCCTGAAGCTAAAGCCTCTTACAGGCTGGATTGCTGAGCTAATTTCACATGAATTGATGAACCACAGTTGACAGAATAGCTATTTATCACAGCAATATCTGAAGTTTGTTATTCTAAAGGATGCCAGGTTTGTTTTCCCCATAATAGAAAGGAATTTTATCCTTAAAGTTGCAGATAATATGCTCCAAACTGAACCATCACCCAGTGTGTCCATACAGAAATTTGTACTGGCCAAACAAATCATTCCTGCAGTAAAAGGGGTTGCTTTCAGTAACATTTAAACACATTTGTGCCCATACAGGGATTTTTTATCTGAAAATAATCTTTGCGGTATTGAGGAAGGTTGATTTCAAGAAAGTGAAACTGTTTTTTCCCATTTACTGAACTTTTCCTAGGCAGTCAAAACTTGGGTATTCTTCCTATTTTTCTGTTGGCGAATTTCTCCTGACAATTGTAGCTACTGAATTCCCTACAACCCTAAGAAATTACCAATGGTTTTGCTATTATTGTTGTCATGGAGAAATTACCTAAGTTTTTTTTTTTAAATCTTAATAAAAAGTTTTGTGCATTTTCAAGGATAACAAATTTTGCTCAGTTATCCTGTGTGAGCCTGATTTGCAACTGCAGTTAAGAAAGCACAGATTACAAACGCAGAGGCACATAATATGCTACTGTCTGGTGCTGTCCATCAACCTAAAGCACATTCCGAACTGTAGCTAGATGCTTAAGTAAATAATGCAAGTAAGGATCTGTAAATTCTGTCTGCAGGAAATTGAAAAAGAACAATTCCTATTGTCAACAGAAAGGATTTTTGTCAGAGTGACCATATGTCTACTGTCTGGCTAGCAGTTTTGGTAGAATGTCTGTTGTTAACTGAATGAGGAAATTATGTCAGACGGGCATGTACATAGGGCAAATAATAAGCCTTCACTGAGTATGTTTCTTTGCCTGAAAACAAATAAATGTTAGCATCTGAAATGGTTTGTTTTAAATGTTCTAGACAAGGGCAAATAATACAAGATTTTACACACCCCCTTTAGTCAGTGCATGGTAGTACCCAAGATTTTACACACTCCGCTTTGGTGTGTGTATGGTGGTACCCCACATTTTTACAAAAATCAACACTTTATACTTCCCATTCAGTCTGTGTGCATTACTTTTGGGATTGTACAACAACCCTCACACCTGAACACCCCATCCGTCTGTGGGTATCACTGTTGCACATTTGAACTATAACTCCCTAAATATTTTATTATTGTTACCCCAGGACTGATGGAACAGTAACACTCAAAAACATACTCCCATTCTGACCATCTTAGGTATTTAAAAATAATCACATACCCATAGTCTCCTTTAGTTTGTATGTCATAACCAATATTTATACCAAAATCTCCCTGTTCATATTCCCCTTCATTATCAGCACATGCATGTAGGTATGACCATCACACATTTTAAACTAACTCCCTATCTCTACTGCCCTTTACCCTGACATGTACACCCCACTTTAGCCTGAATAACTGATCTGTGTAAGGTACTCTGTGCTGCTGATGTACAGTTCACTGATGAGGCCTGACTTAACAATCCCCAGTAACAATGTAACACTATGTGTGTCCCAGAACTGTGTAAGGTACTCTGTGCTGCTGATGTACAGTTCACTGATGAGGCCTGACTTAATCTTCACCCAGTAACAATGTAACACTATGTGTGTCCCAGAACTGTGTAAGGTACTCTGTGCTGCTGATGTACAGTTCACTGCTGAGGCCTGACTTAACAATCCCCAGTAACAATGTAACACTATGTGTGTCCCAGAACTGTGTAAGGTACTCTGTGCTGCTGATGTACAGTTCACTGCTGAGGTCTGACTTAATAATCTCCAGTACAATGTAACACTATGTGTGTCCCAGAACTGTGTAAGGTACTCTGTGCTGCTGATGTACAGTTCACTGATGAGGTCTGACTTAATCTTAACCCAGTAACAATGTAACACTATGTGTGTCCCAGAACTGTGTAAGGTACTCTGTGCTGCTGATGTAGAGCTCACTGCTGAGGCCTAATGTAACAATCCCCAGTAACAATGTAACACTATGTGTGTCCCAGAACTGTGTAAGGTACTCTGTGCTGCTGATATACAGTTCACTGCTGAGGCCTGATTTAACAATCCCCATAACAATGTAACACTTTAATTGTGCCCCAGAACTGTGTACAGTTCTCTAAGAAATTCAGGCCTCATCGTGGACTACACAGCAGCAGGAGCAGCATAATCTCCCTACAGTAACAATATAACACTCTATGTGTAACCCAAAATCATGTAAGATGGTCAGGTCTTATCAGTGAAATATACAGCAGCTGCAACTCCCCATTTCCTGTCATGAAAGCACAAGCACATTCCCTATCCTGTTTTCATGAGCTGCAGCCTCTCCCTAATTTGTCACTGCCTGTGACAGCTGAAGCCTCATTCCCCCATGACTGTGTGTTCTTTTCACAGTGTCCATGCTCAGTATGCATGGCTTCTCCCTACTTACTCCCTCTCCATACCCTATCACACAATACTGATTCCATGTTCATAGTCTGTGCAGAGGACATGACTCATGGTGTGACTGGCACCCATTTCCATACAGACCTATCCTCTGTAATATAGCAGACTCATTCACTACAATCTCTGTGCTGTTAGTCCTTCCTGCCTAGCACCCTTAGAGTGACAGTCTGCAGGAATGGTACACTGCTCTATCCATAAGAATCCATTCTTCAAATGTCCCCAAAATTAATGGAAGTTTCTCTGCCTAATAACTACAGACTTTACCCCACTCCTTGCTATGCAGAAACAATATTCAAGTTCCAGTCTTGTGAAGGCTAAACCATTTATGGGGAGGTGTTAAAGCATCAGCTATTGCGTGTCCCAGAATCTCCACCAAACTGTCAAGAACCAGAGGGTGGAAACATACAGTTCTGGTGCTCCACACATACCCACTGCCTTCAAACAGTCTACAAGTGCACCATTGGATATTCTCCCATACTTCCTACTCACCATTCCAACCCCAATCCCCACCATGCAATGGCAAAACCAAAAACAATAAATGATATCTGTATAAAGAAACATGTCACACTGCAGCTCTACTGTGTGCTAACATCCCTAGTTGTAAATTGCAACATTTACCTCATGTTCATTTATTATGTGGGAAAGACTGAGAAAAGGCTTACAGACAGAATATACTAATACATGTATGCTATGAGAAAAAGATGACACCAACAATGCTTGGTCTAAACACAGTCCTGTTTGTCTGAATTTCAATAAGTTTCTCTTTTTGTGTTAAAGAAGGTTCTACATCAGGATAGGGGACATACCTCTCAACTGTCCAGATTGTCACAGAATGCCCAGATTTTCTGCTACATATTTTTGGCCTGTTCCTCACAAAATGTGCAGTTTTTTGGCAAACCACTGGGGACTGAAGTCAGTAAATAGTGACAGACATTTAAGTTTCATACTTTATATCCTTCAGAAAATGCACGATAACACAAAACCTGGTACTCCAGCAACTTTCTAGCAAGAGCAATATTTAAAATCTGTCCTTATTTGGGGGCTTTTTTCTCCCCATTATTTTTGGATTTGTGCAGATTTCTTACTCTAAGAGGTTGAGAGGTATGTAGGGTGGTGACTGGTAATATAATTTTCTGAAACACAAACTATTTTGGCAACTGGAATTAGCTGCTGATAGACCACCAGGGTTCAGTGATTATGTGCCCATCAATTACATTTTGAAAGAGAAACACAGTAGTGGAAAATAATCTTTACTGGTGTTTTTTGATCACATAGCTTTTGGCATGTATTCTATAAATGTTTAACTTCCTGTGTGCCTTGTCATGTTGATGAAGTCTTTTCATTAAGATAAAAGCACTCAATAAATGTGGCTGTATTTCACTTTTTGTTTTATTATTTAGTTTCTTTTTACTTCTTTTATTACTTTTTTTACAAAACATGTCAGCACTGTCCATGACTCACTAGATGTTACATGTCAGCACTGTCCATAAATCACTAGATGTTACATGTCAGCACTGTCCATGACTCACTAGATGTTACATGTCAGCACTGTCCATGACTCACTAGATGTTACATGTCAGGACTGCCCATGAGTCACTAGATGTTACATGTCAGCACTGTCCATAAATCACTAGATGTTACATGTCAGCACTGTACATGACTCACTAGATGTTACATGTCAGCACAGTACATGAGTCACTAGATGTTACATGTCAGCACAGTACATGAGTCACTAGATGTTACATGTCAGCACTGTACATGACTCACTAGATGTTACATGTCAGCACAGTACATGACTCACTAGATATTACATGTCAGTACTGTACATGACTCACTAGATGTTACATGTCAGAACTGTACGAGTCACTAGATGTTACATGTCAGCACTGTACATGACTCACTAGATGTTACATGTCAGCACTGTACATGTCTCACTAGATGTTAAGCACATTAGCAGTACCTTGGTGTAACCAAGTATTCTGACCCAGAAATTTTCAGTCTCAGTGTTGTTAATTTTAACAATCAAAAGCCTGACTTTTAAGTACACAGTTATACCAGATGTTAATATATTATTTACTGTATAAATCCATAAAGTCATAAAAATAGTTTTTCCCTTCCCATATTATAATCATAATTTTGTATCATCTGCTTTCAGTGAAACATTCTCTACTGTAGTCTTTGTAAAGGAGGAAGTTAGAAATTTATAAAAAAAGACAGAACTATGACATACAAATATATGTGAGCAAACTTAAAAAAGAACTACAGTTCACGTGTTAATAAGCCTAATGTTAAGGCACACATCTGTAATAGTAGCTTTCCTAGGTAAATGTGCCAGGGGCAGCTGACCAAAAATCTAGTATGTCCTATTTAAGTGCCACAACTTGTTGCTGAATTTGGACAGTTTCAACACTACAAAGTATGGCCCATGCAAATAAGTAATTTATTTACCAGATTTTCTAGCACAATAAAAGCATTTATTCATCAATAAATATATAGACAACTGGAGGTGTTAAGATTGTTGAATAAAAACTCTTCTGGTACGATAGGGGGCAGAGTTCAGTTTTGGTTTTACCTTTTTGTGATCCTTTGCAGTGCTGCTTTAAACCAAACAAATAATTATTCACAACAAAGCAATTTCCAGTGAAGCTTTTAGTGCACTCTGCATCCTTTATCTCCAGCTTTAACAGCCTGGGTCTGTCCCCATCAACACAAACTGCTGAGATCAGAATCGAGAGTATGCTATCCTTTACAAATCAGATCAGATGCATAGCAGAACAGATCTTTACTTTACAAAAGTTCCCTCTGCAGCTCCCTGCAGAAGAAAAGCCCCAAGAACACAAACTACACCATTCATAAACAAAAGTCCAACAGTCACAGAAAGCAGGTTTTCTCATTAGCTCAGTTCTTACCTCCAGTTTCATGATGCAGTACACTATTCATGAAGTGAAGCAGCTACTGCTTGCCAGAGATACAAACCAGAAGAATGATAAGCAGACACACAAATCTAAGTATTTCTGTAATGTCTGCACAAGAAACAAACCTCTCTAACTCAACTTTCCATAAGTAATCACTTCCTGTCTTCCTGTGAAATATATCCCCACACTATGCAGGCAGCCTGATTAATAATCATGACTATAGAAGGAGGGAGGGGATTATATAAATATTTAATGAGATAGGCTGGCTCATTCAGCTACGACTTTGCTAAATGGTAGGAGTGACAGGTTTAGTATGTGAATTTCTACTGCATGCAGAATAAACCAAGTTCCATACATTTTCCTTTTCTTGCATAGTGCTTCTGCGTATCTTATTTTATGGGTGAACTGCTCTGTCAAATGGCATTTAATCTGATAATCTACCAAAGGTCAG
The DNA here is from genome assembly GCF_019279795.1 of Protopterus annectens. Classification (NCBI taxonomy): domain Eukaryota; kingdom Metazoa; phylum Chordata; order Ceratodontiformes; family Protopteridae; genus Protopterus; species Protopterus annectens. The sequence continues at coordinate 1,852,816,187 of NC_056732.1, forward strand.
AATGTAGTTTAAGAATATATAAGAATGTGCAGTTGGTTCTTCAGCCACTGCTAATTATAGCAACAAAGTTTCTGCTGACAGATAAAGAGTGCTTGGATGATCTATTTGCTAATTCTCCTGTATTATAAATAAGATGCATGTATTACTTAACCACCTGCCTATTCTTATTTTATTCCAGAAAGCTTATGAATTGTCTTGTGCAGCGGTTAACATTGCCACCTCACATTAAGATGATCTCTATTTTGATTCTCGCCTGTGGTGTCTTCTGTGTGGAGTCTGCATGTCCACCCTTTGGTCGCCTGGGTTTCCTCCAGGTGCTCCGGTTTTCCCCCACCTCCCAAAGGCATGCTGTAGGTGGACTGGTACTCTAAATTGGCCCTAGGTGTGAGTGTGTGCATGTGTGTGCCTTCTGTGGAAGGTTGGGCACCAGGCAGGCAACTCAACACAGTAAAAACTCCACTGGCAATCATTCTGAGGACCATTGTTCTGCTGTGGTGACCCCTAACATGGAAAAGCCAAAAGGAGAAGAAAAAAAAATATGAATTGTCTTGACTTTACCCATTGAATTCTTCCATTCTGCTTTTGTTTTTGTGGTTCTCACTTCTTCACAAAGGCTATTCTACTGATGTACTATCCTTTCTGTGAAAAATACATCCTGATATCTCTCTTGAGTCTTACTCGTGTTATATTCAGGATCATGAATTCTTGTTATTGCATGTACTCTGAAGGTTCCGTGTGATATTTAAATTTTCCTATCTTATGTCTTTTCTGCCTCTTTTTTTCAATGCTGTTCATATTAAACCATCCCAGTTTTTATGTGGTTTATGGTGAACACTGTCCACAGATTTTCTGCCATCTTCTATACCACATGTTTGAAGGTTCACAGACTTACACTATACATTAAGCCCCAATGAGAAGATTAATCCCACAGTTACCAAGTCTACTCATGAGGTTTAACAAGGAATTTCTTTGTTTGACATGTAAGGGGAGTCTATTCCGCACTACCTGTACCTTGTCTATGTTCAAGCGCCTCTTTACTGCTATGCCTTATTTCTTATTTACCTAGCATATCATCTGGTATGAATACCCGAAGTCTCTTTTACCATCATTACCACTGTTTTCTCCTCATTTGTGAAGTTGTTTTGCAAATATACTGTTCTGTAGTAAATTTAATGTGTCTTGTTTTAAAACATTACTCTAGCCTTTCCATTATGTTTTCAACATTTTTACTTAATTGTTTATAAATACCATTGCACAGGGAATCATGCCGGTGAAGACTTAACAGATAGTTGGTGCAAACTGTCTGTGGGATGTGCACTACCCACATGTCAGCACATAGTCTGCGGAGAAGGTCTCTTCCCCTAAAACAGCAGTGAAGCTGGGGGAGAGAAGACTGCTCTGGGTGAGAGGTGTTAGGAGCAATCACAAGGTGTTAATGTTGTGGACCTGCAGTGCCTGTATTCAGAAACAAATTTTGATACTGCACTTGGAGTTATGGCTGTGTGGCAATGTAATACCAGCAAGCTTGGTCTTCAACTTCTAGAAGACTTTTTTTCTACTCAACTTTGAGATGAGGGGTTATCAGAAACTGGTGTCCTATAAACTAAGATCTGCCTGTCACTTGACATAATAACGTCAATGACATTGCAGTATCACATGGCTGACGCTGTAGGGATATCCCAATCAGCCATGTTTAACATCCTACAAAAGTTACCAGCAGTCATGTGACACAGGGCAAAAATTCCCATCTCCACTGCTGGTTTGGCAGATTGCCACAGAACCCATCTACAGAGCTGCCAAAATCTCACGTTTCCAGAACTACAACCACAGGTCTTACCGATGGGTCAGAAGGACACAACTGAGACAGACCTACAGCATGGGAGATGCAGTCTGTGGCTTTTTAACTAAGTAAATGACTAACAACTGAAAATAACAAAAACAGGGTTTTTATCTAAGTATTGGCAACCCGGCAAAGTCTGTTTCTGTACAATTAGCTGTGTGGTAACACATTACCTTTACCTGTACAAAGTGCAAACAGATCAATGCATGATAGCCTACACTGCATGTCTTTGTGACTATCCATATACATGGCAGACATTCCCATGTGTGACATGTTCTCAGTGCCATCTTACAATCATACACCGTATGGGCAAAGGAATTTATACAGATGTTACTCCAGCTGTATGTTTATAGGCATCTGCCTGCACATTAGGCAATGTCAGAGGGATACACACACAAAATACTATATGTATGTATGTATGTATATATATATATATATATATATATATATATATATATATATATATATATATATGGTTTACTATCAAAATGTTGAAATTCATATGGTCGACTTTCATATCGTCGAAATCATTACATCGAACATTCAAAATACTGAAAATAAAAATGTCTAAGTTTAAATAGTCGACAAACCCCTGCAAACTAACACTAACACCTCCCCTGGACCCCCCACACCCCCTGCTACTAATATATTACAACTCCAAGATCGCACAACAGTGCTGACAAGGGTAAATTCTTGCCTGTTGTCAACATAATGTCGACAGGTAATTTGCATGCACTTTCTGTCGACCAAATGAACTACTTAATATTCATGTGTTGACCATATGTGTCGATCAAATGAACGTTAGACCATATGAATTTCAACATTTTGATAGTAAGCCATATATGTGTGTGTATATATATATATATATATATATATATATATATATATATATATATATATGTGTGTGTGTGTGTGTGTGTGTGTATGTGTGTAAGTATGTATGTGTGTGTGTCTATCTGTATATAGATTTACAAACATGAAGTTAACACACATTGAGCAGATATAGTTATGCATTACACATAGTTACAGTATGTGTATGGTAAATGCAAGGAGCATGCTATGGCTATCTGTTCCAAGAGCATTGCTTTCAAGATAGCCAATGTAGGGCTGCATTTTATTTTATGCCTTGTTTATTGGGTTAGTCCCACTAGGACAGTGGCCTATTTTCAAGGGGAACCAGAGGTGGTATCTATACTATTTGAAATTTGGCCAGAGCATAGGAGAAAATTGATATGTGCTCTGATACCTATTGCATGCACATGAGCTACAACAACTCAAGCAAGTAGAACCTCAGTTTAAACAGAATCTCAGGAATAAAACCTTAGCAACACACTAACAACACACTAGCGTCTATGCTGTACTACATACAGCATTCTCCATCACCATTACAGGTAAGAGTGGCCAGACTGGCGTGGGTAAAGCCTTCAGACTACAAGTATAATAAACTGTATATACTAGCGTACATCTTCCAGGTTTTTCATCCAGGATGACTAGCACCTATCTTATTCTGGCTTTTATATACTGGCTAAAATGTTTTCTACCCACATAATCCCCCTTTTAAGGCAATGTCAGTCTACTCAGGCAACCAGCTTAGTAAATACAAATTTAAATCTGACAAATATCAGTGCAGAATTTTAAAATAATGGCATCACTCTTCCTTAACTTGTATATCCCTCTGCCACTCACATAGGCCTACAAGTGTAAGTAGAGGTAATGCTGGTGGTGGAGAATTGTCTTCCTTTATCCAAAACACCATCACCCCTTGTAGACTAAGTGTCCAGAACAATGGCCTCAAACTCCTTCATATCCCAATATCAGTAAACAAGATCAATAACACATCCTGGCCAAACAGAGAACCCCATACATTCTTTTAAGAGGAGTGGGTAGTGTCCACCTTTCTGAGATAGAAATTGCTGGTTGAAGGCTTATTGTGTCTGCTATTCTAAAAGTAACTGTGCTGAATTAGGATCAATTAACTGGAGCTGCTCTGTGCTTGTCGTCCTTTGCCAGAGGTCCAGAATGTTTCTGCTTAAATCCAAGCCATCCAAAGCCATCCAAATCTTACATAAGGAAGGTTTCTGGTCTACGCTCTTGTGGCAGTAGAGGTAGTTTACATCCTTCTAAGTTGTGAATCGCTGGTTGAAGGCTTATTGTGTCTGTTATTCTAAAAGTGTCTTAGTTCTGGTTTAAGGACTTGGGCTTCAGACTGGTTATTTTACATTGAGAAGGTTAGTTGGTCTACAGTCTTGTTGGGGGAGAGGGTAGTCTCCACCCTTCTGAGCTAGGAATTGATGGTTGATAGCTTATTGTGCCTGTTATTCTAAGTGCCTTTGTTCTGGTTTAAGCTGAATTAACCAGAGTTGCTCTGTATTTGGCATCCTTTGACAGGTCCAGAGAGTTTCTGCTTAAATCCAAGCCATGCAAAGCTAAGAACAAGAAATTAAGCTTATTTTGAGATTGATCTGCACTTTTCAGCTGTATTTTACTCTTTTATTCCATACACTGTATTTGCACTTTTAAATATATTTTTGTTATATTGATGATTTCTTTAAAACTGTTCTTGCTGATTAGTTGCACTTGTTGTCTGCTTCAGCACAGACCAAATACAGAGCTGCTGAGTCTGTTTCTGTTTGTTAAATTGAGCACTAAACTAGGCTATCTTTTATTAGAGAGGGCCCCCCTGCACCCTTGTGGCAGGAGAGTGCAGTTAGGACTCATCTGATTGAATATTGCTGGGCAACGGCTCAGTTTTGAGCTCTTCTATTCGTTAAATTGTTTAATTCCATTCGCTCACTGTTTTAACACAGCTTCACAGAGTTAGGTGACAACCCACTGCTCTGATGTATACATCTGTGCAATCCAAAGGACCTGTTGCATTCTGCTAACGATAAGTACAATTTTATACTGTATTTTACACTTTTAAACTGTATTTTTGCTATATTATTGATTTTATAAACTGTTCTTGCTGTTTTGTTGCACTTTTTGTCTGCTGTAGCATAGACTAGATTCAAACCTGATGAATCTGGTTCTGTTTGTTAAATTGAGCATTAAACGAGACTATCTTTGTTTGGATAGCCCCCCCCCCCCGCACCCTTGTGGCAGGAGATTGCAGTAAGGACACATCTGATTGAAGGCTGCTGGCACAAGGCTCAGTTTTGAGCTTTTTTATTAGTTAAATTGTTTAATTCAGTTTGCTCACTGTTGTTACATAAGCCTCGCTTTTGCTTGAGTTTGTATTTGTTTTAACACAGCTCCACAGAGTTAGGCAACTAGCCATTGCTCTGCTATATTAATCTCTTTACACACAAGGCACCACTGTGCACCAGCGCACAGTGGGGATAACCACTGGTGGTTATAGATACAAAAACTTCATTAAATAAATTTTCCTTTATTAGCTGCCAGTGATCTGGCTGAGAAGTCCTTAAATTGTGCTTAGCTGTGCAGAGAGGACCTCAGCTGCACTTTTGCCCCTTAAGCAGTCTCAAAACCACTAACTCTACGATAGTCTTATACCATTTAGAGAACTTCCACTAGTATAGAGCCTTTATAAAACACCCTGTTAGTAAAGACCCAATTTAGTGCACCCAGTTATACCACACCCCTCCATTTTCTCTCCTCACAGTGAAAACAGGATTTAACCTAGCATTATGGATGGTCAGTTTCCTTCCATTTTTCCTACCAGCCTGATTGACATAGGTATCCTGAGGCAGTGTAGCAACTGCCTCATGTACACTGACAACCCTCTACTCCTAAATCACCCAAGTACAGTTTGTGATAGGTGCATCTACACTAAGAATCTGGAAACCTTGCTTCCTCTTGCACAGAACAGTAACACTGAACAGGTTGTTAGCTCACATATTACACCTCCTACGCAAACAATGCATTCAACACATAAACCATCATATGTGGAGGTACTCACCAGAAATCTACATAAACACCAGACACTTTCCAAACACAAACATGCTACAACTAATACAGCACCTACAGCTTCATTACACATAAAAACACAAGCACCAGTGTCTCACCAAATAAGACCCTAAGGCAAATTACATCTAAAGCATTTTTTTTAGTCATAGGTGACTCCATTGTGAGACACACAACTGTCCCACTCTGGACAAGGAGATGGTTACAGTCAGCTGTCTATCAGCTGCCAGGATCCATCAGATTACAGGTACATTCAAGTCTCTCAACAAGTACCTTTATGACTCCCTCATAGTTCATGTTGGTGTGAATGTCTTGAGACATACATCACTGGACTATATTAAGAGAGACACGATTAAGCTCTCTGAATAAGTGTCCCAGGCAGGTATGCCCCTAGCCTTGAGCAGCATTCTAACCTCACCTAGGATGATACCACAATATAAACAAAAAAATGATTGACTTCAACAATTGGCTTAATTTCTGGTGTCATTATAAGAGGATCCAGTTCTTGTCAGCCCGGGAGGACATGGTTGATAGACCATGCTACTCTGCCAGAGATGTCTTCATCTGTCATCTTTAGGCTTTTGGTTACTGACTAAGGCACTTGCCTCCCCATAGAGCCTTTTTAGACAAGGTCTCAAGAACAAAATTTCTAACATGAAAATATTACTCACAAATAAATTAATGGTTGTGCTGCTAAATGCTAGGAGTTTAAATAAGAAACTGCACTCTCTGGAAGCACTCCTCTCCCTGGAGGATGTTGATATCTGTGCAGTCGCAGAAACTTGGCTTAGGACTGCAGAGAGAACATTGGCCTTGCAAGGCTGTAATGCCTTCCACACTTTCAGACTGCAAAATGAACATGTGAGAACCAAAGAAGGAGGAGTATCCATCTTTAACAAAGATGAATACACCTCTAGACTTCTTAGACAGGAAAACTCCATGGAATTACTGCAAGTTCAACTAACTGTGGGTAAGACACCCCCTCCAAGTCATCGTTTGCTATAGGCCCCCTTCAATGAATTAAGATATCCACGCTGTGTATTTGAACCTACTTGAGTCAATCAAATTACAACCAAACACTCTAGTCGTGGGCAATTGTAACTGTTTCTCTATTGACTGGGAAACTTATACGAATACCAACATGTTCTCACAAAGGTTCCTTATTGTAAGGTAACATTTTCATGGCTACTCTACTGGAATGTAATTTCTAAGATTTTAACCGTATCTAACTTTTTTTTTAAATTGTACAACTTTCTTACTACTATAGACTGTTGACAGTTACTAACATGTTTTAAGTTTTATGTAATGTCTTTAAGTTTTATGTAATGTCTTTCTGTTTGTACCTTGGAGCTTTTCTCCCTGAGCATCCAATGAAAATGGACATGTATCCAGTCAGACTATCCCAGTCAACAAATGTAAAATAAATAAATAATGCCCTGGAACAAATAGTATGCAACCCCACAAAGGTCTCAAATATTCTCGACCAGGTCCTCACCAACATGGGTAACCATTGCATCATCACAAGTATAGGACCCTCACTGGATAAATCTGATCAGAAATCAGTTACATTTGAAGTAGCTATAACACCTGAACCCCTCTTAGGTGAAATCAGGCTAAAAAAAATTCACCAAAGCTAATTATACCCTCCTAAGAGATGGCATAAATAACTTCCAAGCTCCTGTTCCCACAGATGGCATCGACAACTATATTAAGGTATACCTAAATGCCCTGTATAAACACTTATGCAAATACATTGACACAGCTGTACCTGATAGGATCAAAACAAGATCCTCAAAAAAAAAAAAAAACACAAGCCTCCCTGGCGGACATCTAGCATTGAGAAGTTCTACAACAAGAGGAAGAAGTTGCTGTCTAAGAATAGTGAGGTCTTTCCTGCCTTTCCTGATGTGATAGTTGTGCTCCCTCAGCCTGTCTCTAAGTGGGCGGTTGGTCTTACCCACGTAGAAAGAGGAACACAACTGACACACTGCTAAGTAAACAACATGTACGGTCATACAATTCGCCTCCACTTTAGTATAGAAAACTTTTCGTAAATCAGGGTGAAAAAACTCCACATTGCTGTCTATAAAAGAACAAAAATTACAATGACTGCAAGGTCTAGAACATCCTGCCTTCATAAGATGTCTATCCAGTCTGGGATAACATAACAACCTTTTCAAATTGTTCTTATTCCTAAAAAGGAAACGTGGGGCTTCACCTACAATCTGCCTAAGGTCATCATCGACCCGCAGGACTCCCCAGAACTTACTAACTATCTCCTTAATTTCAAATTGATCAGACGAAAAAGTAGTAGAAAACTTAACACAGTGATCAATCTTTCTATCCCCAGTGGCACTGGGATAAGTAGGTCCAAAATAAGGGCTGGCTACAGTTAAACGTAGATTGTGTACTTCATCTAGATGTTGATTGACCTCGTTCACATTATACCCCCTTTCTATCAACCTCCTAGTCAAGATGTCTAATTCATCAGTGAACCCTATATCCATAGGGTTTAACCTGGAGGCCCTAATTGCCTGTCCTCTCATAATATTCCTGAATATGAAAGGTGGATGCATGCTTGTTCTCATAAGTAACGAATTACAGTGACAGGCCTTACGAAATACCCCTGTATTAATGATGTCATTAGGTAACCTTTCAACAAACAAATCCAGAAACTCAATTCTATGTTCAGAGAAATGCATGGTAAACTGGAGGAAAGTAGTTAAATTATTCATCATCGTAAACATAGATTGTAATTGTCAATTGGTCAATTAAGAACTGCTTTGAGTCTCGTAGAACAAAGGTATTGTTATTCAGAACCTGCCTCAAATGCTTTTCTATGAAGACAGATAGATGCTCTGTTACCCACCCATGACCAGAGACAATTGGTCCCATGGGTGGATCTTTAGGGTCTTTATGTATCTTGGGTAGCCCATGTATCACAGGGATAACAGGCGCCCGGATACAGAAATACTCATATAATTCCTTCCCTATTAAGTTGCTCTTAAAAATATCCAGGAGTGTGAAGCCAACATACCTAATAGTGTCATTGACATCATCTACTGTAATCACTTCATAGAACTTATCATGCAGCATCATATCCATGGTGGCATTATAATGCAGAATATCCATGACGACGATCCTGCCTCTCTTATCTGCTGGCCTTATAATGATGGTGGAATCATCTTGCAATTTCTTTAAGCTTAACCTCTCCTTATAAGTAAGGTTATCAGACCTCATGGATCTCCTATCTCTCCTACTGTTATAAAAGCTATATAGTTCATCTTCCATCAACTTTAAAAAAGCTTCTACCATAGGGTGGTTGTTGGGCACAAACTCACTCAGATTCTTAAAAGCGAACTCCCTATTATCTACTGATACATTACTGGGACCCTTGAATAAATATTTTAACATAACATTTCTACAGAACAATCTAAGATCTGTAACTGTATCCGTCAGCCTACTCTGTGTCTTTGGAATAAAATTCAACCCTTTACTCAGCAGTCTAATATTGTCAATACTAAGTATGACTTGAGATATATTGTGAACTAATGTTTGTTGGTCCACATCTTTTTCAAAGTCTGACGAGATAAAGGTTCCCCTGACAACTTCCTTTTCTGTCTGCCTCGACTCATGGAGCGTGACCTCCGTGGGCCCTTCTCCAGGCATGTAGGCAGAGGAAAAGACAAATCAGGGCTGATATTACTACTTAAGTCCACCTGGTCTGTCCTTATCTTTGGTCTAACCACAACTTCAGATTTGCAAGCCAAAGATGTGGGTTTGTCCCTGTTAATGTGCACTTCAGGATATAAATTAGTGCCTGGCTGCATACTGGGGTGCATAATATGTATAACATCATTGGAATCATTAAAATCATGCACAAAAGCTTCATTGACAAGTGACTGTTCACTGATCAGAGGACCACCCACAGCTTTCCCTGTAGTGTTATCTATACAAGTTTCAGACCTATGAAGCTCTGTACTAACAACATTATCACATTTAGTCACAATACCAACATTATCACATTTAGTCGCAGTACCAGCAACTTCAGTTTCCAAGGTCCTAGTATTAACATCACTGTTCATGTTATTATTGTCCTTAATAGCAGGGTCATGCTCAAGTCTGTCCGAGCCAAGCCTCCTATTTGTATAAACAGTAGAAGAAGAAGTAGTATTATTAGCATTTCTGGGCCACATAAACACATGGCCCAGTTTAAAATCGGTAATGTCTCTAGTAGCCTTATACCTCTTTTGTTGAAGCAATTTGCGTTCAAACGCTAGCACACTGTCCAAAACATTCTCGAAGAGTGGTTGTACTACTTCGCTAGGAAATTCACCAAAAAGCACTTGTTGTGTCATGCTAATACTATCAGTTAATTTAGCTTCCTCTGGACGAAAAAAGTCAATGAGGAGCTGCAGATATTTCCTGCTTACCTCGATGTTCAAGTGTTGCCACTGCGCAAGCAGATCTGGATACTCTCTCCCCTGGCTAGGCATTATAAACACACAAAGCCCTCTAGGAATAATATTCCTGTCCAGACAAAACTGAAAATGCAGTCTTTGCGTTTGAAAATGCTTCAGTTTCATGAAATCTTTCTCCATAACATCTAGAGGCCTATGCAGCTTCTCAGTGTTCACCGTCACTTCTGTGACATCATCAGAAACAGCAGCACTCTCAAAGTACCAGGAAGCGTTCACAGTACCTTTTAGATATTGTTGAAATCTCGACTGAAGTGCCTCTTTCCTACGGTCTTCACCTCTAGGAATATAATCCAACTCAATATTGGCCATAATCCAGCAGCAAACTCAATCCTGAAAGCAACAAATCAAAAATACAAATAATAAAGAAGTCAAACAAGATGCTGCTTCACAGGTAAACGCCCCTGCTCAGAAAAAATATAAGAAGAAGTATAAATGAAGAACTTGTACTGAGCAGGAGTGAAAGTGAGGAAATGACGAAAAATGATAATCCCAAATGTCAAATCCACGTATTTATTGCAGACAGAAATAAATGGATAAGCCTCCCTGGCGGACATCTAGCATTGAGAAGTTCTACAACAAGAGGAAGAAGATGCTGTCTAGGAATAGTGAGGTCCCAGCACTGGAAGAACACCCTCCTCTGCTTGAACAAATAAATAAGGCAACTTGTAAAATCCTCCGAGGGCAACTTTGAAAAAATTTAGCAACCATAGCTAAGGATAACCATAAGGCATTCTTCAGCTATAGCCGTGACCTAAAAGGCAGGACCCGGACATGTGCTGAACTTAGCTATGGATGGCATCATACACACTGATCCTGTGAAAATAGGTAACCTATTAGCTGACAGGTTTTGTGAAAATTTCACCCCCCCCCTCCATTTCACAAAGCATTCCCTCTACATCTCACCCACTGTTATAGTAAAATATAATGTCTCATGATTATTCTTCACAAAATGCATATTAACATTTAGTTTCTTCACAAATGAGTCAAATAAAATGTTTATATGTTCATGTTAAAATCAAAATGTAATATAGATGCATGATTATGCAAAATACAGTTTCACATAAGTTGTAGCTTTATATTTCAAGTGTCTTACAACTGCATTATCTTAATAGTGTACTGAGAGACAGCTGAAGGCCAAGTAAGTGCTGAAGGAGTTAAGGGATGTTACTATGTTTAAACGAGGCTGGTTTCAAAATGTTAATGGAGAAAAGAAAGAAACAATGTGTCAGGAATCTCTGTAAGCTCTGGCTGACTCAGACTGGGGGATGAGTTTCTCTAAGAATGTCTGTAAAGATGGTGCAGACTGGTACTGAATGATGCAAGGTCAAAGGACAGATTGTTAGGCCAGGTGGTCTGTGGTTTTAAAAGGCATATTGTCAAGTGTTGACATGAAGGTCTAAGGGAGAATCACAAGGACATAAAATGATTAAAAATATTATTTATTAAAACCTTTGTAACACCAGAGTACTGCATGTATGAAATTGATAAGAAAGGCTGTAAAATGTACTGCTCTCTAAGAGACTGATCTGGAAATTTGAATATGCAGTCTCCCAGCACTTTTTATGGAATAAACAAGTACTTTGCACATCCTCAAACATTATTCTTGACTCAAGACTAAAAAGGTAAAACTCTTTGTTATTTATTTGTGGACACCACCTTGCATCTCCAAAGAACAAGTCATAACTGCTCTATTCAAGGCTGAAAACACAGCCTATATGGGACTGGAAGGCATTCCAGGTTGCGTTTGAAATTGTCTAAAACATGAGTTAGGACCCTCATTAGGTACTCTCTTCAACCATAGCCTGAGTACTGGTTTTGTCCCTCCTGAAAGAAAAACAGCAGCCATCATCCACCCTCATAAAGGGGGGTACAGCAACACACCCTGGGAACTACATCCCATAGGCTTAACCAGCTTTATCTGTAAGGCCATCAAATGTATCACCACGGACCTTATAAATAAGGATACAGGTGATCTCCAAACCATTGATCCAACACAGTTTGGTTTTGTCATATGCTCGTCATACATGTTAAACCTAATGGACTTCATCGAAAACTTCACCAGAGCCACAGATGAAGGCATATCTGTGCATACAGCCTACAATGGCTTAGCCAAGGCCTTTGACACAATCTTGCCTGTGGCATCATTTATAAACTCTCCCATTTGAATATCAACCCATATGTCATCAGGTGATTTGCTAACTGACCAACAGATCACAATCAGTCTAAGTTGGGGACTTCAGCTTAGCCAGCAGACCTGTCTCCATGGGGGTTCCACAGGGGTCAGTGCTGGGCCACCTATTGTTTGGAATATACTTCTCAGAAATTAAGGCCAAAACTTAAGGGCTGTGACTGACTAAGTTTGCTGACAACTGCAACTAGGTGCGATCATTGAATCCCCAAATGATGTCAGTATACTTCAGGATGGACTAACACAAACCAATGATTGGTGCCAAAGGTATGGATTCAAGCTCAATGCTAAAACATGTGCTATCATCCCCTTGGGTAAAAACAATATCCCTGCAGACTATCATATAAACGATAATACCCTAAGAAACAACTCAGTAGTAAAAGACTTGGGAACGCAAGTTGACTGTAGCCTAAACTTTGATCACCATGTGTCTACTGTGGGAAGGAAGGCCAATAATTGAGTACAATGCTCCCTTTGGTATGTACCTTACCAGGCACATGCAGCAACTTGAGAGACCTCAGAAATTTCTAACCAAAAATATTCAGGGTCTCCAGCACGTCATACATTGACAGACTGAAGTCACTGTCACTGTACTCCATAGGGTACAGACTACTTAGAGTAGACTTATGCCTGGCCTAAAGAGCAATCTTGGATCCAAACCTAATGGAAATGCTGCACATCTGCAAGACAAATGGGACAAGGGTCATCTGCTCCAGGGAACTTAACCTGGCCTGTGACATAAATGGGACCTGCTGGAGAGACATATGTCTCTCAGAGGTTGCCATTCCTCTGGAATAGGCTACCAATTAACATCAAACAAAGCCCCTCTATGACTCTGTTTAAGCAAAGCCTGGATGACAGGATGGGAAACTGTTCATTTCTGCTGGGGATTTCACCTATGACCTTCCTAGATACGGCAGTCATTGCTAACTAAGATCTCAAGTTTAGGCAACATCCTTTATATTGGGTTTCTCTAGTACTATATTGGGTACACAAGGCTTGACTTATAAAGACGTTCAGGTGACTAGCCTTGTAACCACCTATTATCCATGACACCCACAAATCAGAAAACATATCTTAATAAGCTACAACTCTTGTGCATTAACCAAAACACCATACTTTTAGGGAATTTTGCCATAAATTGCCACAGCTACACTTCTACAAAGCAATATGCTGAATAATTCCTTGTCTTTATCATTGCAGACTCAGTTTTTTTAAAACAAGAAAGATTTTTTATTAAAATATCACTTATGACATAGGTAATCATACATTTATATGAATGAAAACACACCATATTGACATATTTCAGTTGCAAACATTATAAATAACTTATCTATCCAGTCATTGTTAGTCAAACACTTCCTTTAAACCTCATTCCTCCTCCAAAACATTATTCTTCATGTATTGTTCCCACAATTCTCATTTTTTCTTTGTAATTTTCTCCTACTCTTTTCTAAAGATCCCACTTTCAGTTGTTTTTCTCTGTCACTATATTCACTACTTCTAGTACAGTTGGTTTAGACTTTGATTTCTATTTTCTAGTAATCGCTTTTCTGGCAGCCAGCAAAATTAAACACAGCAAGGCCTTAATATACCTAGGCAATTCTGATTCTGCATCATAGCTCAAAAATTAATTTCCTTAGTTATACAAATTCATTCACCCAGTATTTCACGCAGAGTACTCTGCATGGAATTTTTTTTAAGTGTGCCAACTCATTACACTCCCAAAATATGTTCCTAATTACCACTTTCTTCCCCAACACACTTCCAACATAATCATCTGCCTGAGGAACAACTCTTTAGAGTCTGCTTGAGGTATAAAAATGCCTTATATAAACATTTCCAAGCAAAGATCTTAAATCTTCTGGACTTTTTGCACATTTGGGACCGTACATATATCCTCCCATTGTTTCTTTATGAATTGCTTATCCAATCTCTTTTCCCAATCCTTTCTAACCTCCTCTGATTGATTCCTATAGTTATCATCGCAGACTTCCTTAATCAAACAGTGTGCTCCTCTGCTAGGGTCACATACCTGATCATGTTCTCACAAGCACAATCCCTGTCTTCTCCTTATCTATGGTCACACCCTCACATGTCAAATCAAATTACTGCACTGCTTTATTCATCATACAGTCCAAGTACAGGTCAAAAACACACAAAACTGAGTGGCCCCATGCCACAGACAAATAAAGCCCTGCATGCCCCCTTTAACAACTTGTTTTAAGCTAGTGGCACAGGCACTGGAGGGGCTGTGCAGGGGACGGTAGGAATGAATGGTCAACATTGTCTCACCCATCCTGGGATGAGAGAGGCAAACTAGGCTTTCTACAGTAGCAGCATTCAGGCCTAGTGAGCTTCATGCTGCAAGTAGGTATACAGATTGGTCAGAGTTCCACATGGGTGGAAGTGAGCATGCATTTCCTGATGGCAACAATTACACAACTAACAAGGCTGCCATGGGTGGGGGGTGGATACCGCATACTCCCCAGCAGCAGCAGCAGCAGTATGACACTGCATCAGCATCCTTGATATCCTCACTGGCCCTGGATGTTGGTTGTGTTAAACCTGAAGGGGGCCATGGTGGGTCCAGTGCACCCATTAAGAGAACAGCAGTGCAACCCAGTAAATGAGAAGAGCCATACACCCACTAAATGTGAAGAGTAATGCACCCACTAAATGAGAAGAGCTGTGGACCCACTAAATGAGAAGAGCCATGCACCCACTAAATGAGAAGAGCAGTGCACCCACTAAATCAGATAAGCCATGCATCCACTAAATGAGAAGAGCAGTGCACCCAGTAAATGAGAAGACCAGTGCACCCACTACATGAGAAGATAAGTCCAGCCTCTAAATGAGAAGAGCAGTGCAACCAATAAATGAGAAGAACAGTGCACCCTCTAAATGAGAAGAGCAGTGCACCAACTAAATGAGAAGAGCAGTGCACCTGCTAAATATGAAGAGCCATGCACCCATTAAATGAGAAGAGCCATGCACCCACTAAATGAGAAGAGCAGTGCACCCACTAAATGAGAAGAGCAGTGCCCCCACTAAATGAGAAGAGCCATCCACCCACTAAATGAGGAGAGCCATGCACCTACTAAATGAGAAGAGCAGTGCCCCCACTAAATGAGAAGGGTAGTGCAGTCACTAAATGAGAAGAGCCATGCACCCACTAAATGAGAAGAGCAGTGCACCCACTAAATGAGAAGAGCAGTGCACCTACTAAATGAGAAGAGCCATGTTCCCACTAAATGAGAAGAGCCATGCACCCACTAAATGAGAAGAGAAGTGCACCTAGTAAATGAGAAGAGCAGTGCACCCACTAAATGAGAAGGGTAGTGCAGCCACTAAATGAGAAGATCCGTGTACTCACTAAATGAGCAGAGCAGTGCACCCACTAAATGAGAAGAGTCATGTACCCACTAAATGAGAAGAGCTGTGCACCCACTAAATGAGAAGAGTCATGCACCCACTAAATGAGAAGAGCCATGTACCCACTAAATGAGAAGAACAGTGCACCCACTAAATGAGAAGGGCAGTGTACCCACTAAATGAGAAGAGCTGTGCACCCACTAAATGAGAAGAGCTGTGCACCCACTAAATGATAAGAGCCGTGCACCCACTAAATGAGAAGAGCCATGCACCCGCTAAATGAGAAGAGCATTGCACCCACTAAATGAGAAGAGCCATGTACCCACTAAATGAGAAGAGCAGTGCACCCACTAAATGATAAGAGCCATGCACCCACTAAATGAGTAGAGCAGTGCACCCACTAAATGAGAAGAGCATTGCACCCACTAAATGAGAAGAGCCATGCACCCACTAAATGATAAGAGCCATGCACCCACTAAATGAGTAGAGCAGTGCACCCACTAAATGAGAAGAGTCATGCGCCCACTAAATGAGAAGAGCCATGCACCCACTAAATGAGAAGAGCAGTGCACCCAGTAAATGAGAAGAGCAGTGCACCAACTAAATGAAAAGAGCAGTGCCCCCACTAAATGAGAAGAGCCATCCACCCACTAAATGAGAAGAGCAATGCACTCACTAAATGAGAAGAGCAGTGCCCCACCAAATGAGAAGAGCAGTGCACCCACTAAATGAGAAGGGTAGTGCAGCCACTAAATGAGAAGAGCCATGCACCCACTAAATGAGAAGAGCAGTGCACCCACTAAATGAGAAGAGCAGTGCATCCACTAAATGAGAAGAGCCATGTACCCACTAAATGAGAAGAGCCATGCACCCACTAAATGAGAAGAGCAGTGCACCCACTAAATGAGAAGAGCCATGTACCCACTAAATGAGAAGAGCAGTGCACCCACTGAATGAGAAGAGCAGTGCACCCACTAAATGAGAAGGGTAGTGCAGCCACTAAATGAGAAGATCCGTGTACCCACTAAATGAGCAGAGCAGTGCACCCACTAAATGAGAAGAGTCATGTACCCACTAAATGAGAAGAGCTGTGCACCCACTAAATGAGAAGAGCCATGTACCCACTAAATGAGAGGAACAGTGCACCCACTAAATGAGAAGAGCTGTGCACCCACTAAATGAGAAGAGCAGTGCACCCACTAAATGAGAAGAGCAGTGTACCCACTAAATGAGAAGAGCTGTGCACCCACTAAATGAGAAGAGCTGTGCACTCATTAAATGAGAAGAGCAGTGCACCCACTAAATATGAAGAGCCATGCACCCATTAAATGAGAAGAGCCATGCACCCACTAAATGAGAAGAGCCATGTACCCACTAAATGGGAAGAGCCATACACCCACTAAATGAGAAGAGCCATGTACCCACTAAAAGAGAAGAGCCATACACCCACTAAATGAGAAGAGCCATGTACCCACTAAGAGAGAAGAGCCGTACACTCACTAAATGACAAGAGCCATGCACCCACTAAATGAGAAGACCAGTGCACCCACTAAATGAGAAGAGTAGTGCAACCTGTAAATGAGAAGAGCATTGCACCGACTAAATATGAAGAGCCATGCACCCATTAAATGAGAAGAGCCATGCACCCACTAAATGAGAAGAGCCATGTACCCACTAAATGGGAAGAGCTGTGCATCCAGTAAATGGGAAGAGCCATGTACCCACTAAATGAGAAGAGCATTGCACCGACTAAATGAGAAGAGCAGAGCACCCACTAAATGTGAAGAGCTGTGCACCCACTAAATGAGAGGAGCAGTGCACCCACTAAATGAGAAGAGCAGTGCAGCCTCTAAATGAGAACAGCAGTGCAGCCTCTAAATGAGAAGAGCTGTGCACCCACTAAATGATAAGAGCCGTGCACCCACTAAATGAGAAGAGCCATGCACCCACTAAATGAGAAGAGCCGTGCACCCACTAAATGAGAAGAGCCATGCACCCACTAAATGAGAAGAGCAGTGCACCCACTAAATGATAAGAGCCATGCACCCACTAAATGAGTAGAGCAGTGCACCCACTAAATGAGAAGAGCATTGCACCCACTAAATGAGAAGAGCCGTGCACCCACTAAATGAGAAGAGCCATGCACCCGCTAAATGAGAAGAGCCGTGCACCCACTAAATGAGAAGAGCCATGTACCCACTAAATGAGAAGAGCAGTGCACCCACTAAATGATAAGAGCCATGCACCCACTAAATGAGTAGAGCAGTGCACCCACTAAATGAGAAGAGCATTGCACCCACTAAATGAGAAGAGCCATGCACCCACTAAATGATAAGAGCCATGCACCCACTAAATGAGTAGAGCAGTGCACCCACTAAATGAGAAGAGTCATGCGCCCACTAAATGAGAAGAGCCATGCACCCACTAAATGAGAAGGGCCATACACCCACTAAATGAGAAGAGCAGTGCACTCACTAAATGAAAAGAGCAGTGCCCCACTAAATGAGAAGAGCCATCCACCCACTAAATGAGAAGAGCAGGGCACTCACTAAATGTGAAGAGCAGTGCACTGACTAAATGAGAAGAGCAGTGCACCCACTAAATGAGAAGGGTAGTGCAGCCACTAAATGAGAAGAGCCATGCACCCACTAAATGAGAAGAGCAGTGCACCCACTAAATGAGAAGAGCAGTGCATCCACTAAATGAGAAGAGCCATGTACCCACTAAATGAGAAGAGCCATGCACCCACTAAATGAGAAGAGCAGTGCACCCACTAAATGAGAAGTGCCATGTACCCACTAAATGAGAAGAGCGGTGCACCCACTGAATGAGAAGAGCAGTGCACCCACTAAATGAGAAGGGTAGTGCAGCCACTAAATGAGAAGATCCGTGTACCCACTAAATGAGCAGAGCAGTGCACCCACTAAATGAGAAGAGTCATGTACCCACTAAATGAGAAGAGCTGTGCACCCACTAAATGAGAAGAGCCATGTACCCACTAAATGAGAGGAACAGTGCACCCACTAAATGAGAAGAGCTGTGCACCCACTAAATGAGAAGAGCAGTGCACCCACTAAATGAGAAGGGCAGTGTACCCACTAAATGAGAAGAGCTGTGCACCCACTAAATGAGAAGAGCTGTGCACTCACTAAATGATAAGAGCCATGCACCCACTAAATGTGAAGAGCCATGCACCCACTAAATGAGAAGAGCCATGCACCCACGAAATGAGAAGAGCCATGTACCCACTAAATGAGAAGAGCAGTGCACCCACTAAATGATAAGAGCCATGCACCCACTAAATGAGTAGAGCAGTGCACACACTAAATGAGAAGAGCATTGCACCCACTAAATGAGAAGAGCCGTGCACCCACTAAATGATAAGAGCCATGCACCCACTAAATGAGTAGAGCAGTGCACCCACTAAATGAGAAGAGTCATGCGCCCACTAAATGAGAAGAGCCATGCACCCACTAAATGAGAAGGGCCATTCACCCAGTAAATGAGAAGAGCAGTGCACCCACTAAATGAAAAGAGCAGTGCCCCACTAAATGAGAAGAGCCATCCACCCACTAAATGAGAAGAGCAATGCACTCACTAAATGAGAAGAGCAGTGCCCCCACCAAATGAGAAGAGCAGTGCACCCACTAAATGAGAAGGGTAGTGCAGCCACTAAATGAGAAGAGCCATGCACCCACTAAATGAGAAGAGCAGTGCACCCACTAAATGAGAAGAGCAGTGCATCCACTAAATGAGAAGAGCCATGTACCCACTAAATGAGAAGAGCCATGCACCCACTAAATGAGAAGAGCAGTGCACCCACTAAATGAGAAGGGCAGTGTACCCACTAAATGAGAAGAGCTGTGCACCCACTAAATGAGAAGAGCTGTGCACTCACTAAATGATAAGAGCCATGCACCCACTAAATGTGAAGAGCCATGCACCCACTAAATGAGAAGAGCCATGCACCCACGAAATGAGAAGAGCCATGTACCCACTAAATGAGAAGAGCAGTGCACCCACTAAATGATAAGAGCCATGCACCCACTAAATGATTAGAGCAGTGCACCCACTAAATGAGAAGAGCATTGCACCCACTAAATGAGAAGAGCCATCCACCCACTAAATGAGAAGAGCAAAGCACTCACTAAATGACAAGAGCAGTGCACATAGTAAATGAGAAGAGTCATACACCAACTAAATGAGAAGAGCAGGGCACCCAGTAAATGAGAAGAGCCATGCACCCATTAAATGAGAAGAGCCATGCACCCACTAAATGAGAAGAGCAGTGCACCCACTAAATGAGAAGAGCTGTGCATCCACTAAATGAGAAGAGCCATGTACCCACTAAATGAGAAGAGCCATGCACCCACTAAATGAGAAGAGCAGTGCACCCACTAAATGAGAAGAGCTGTGCACCCACTAAATGAGAAGAGCAGTGCACCCACTAAATGAGAAGAGCAGTGCACCCACTAAATGAGAAGAGCAGTGTACCCACTAAATGAAAAGAGCTGTGCACCCACTAAATGAGAAGAGCTGTGCACCCACTAAATGAGAAGAGCCATGCACCCACTAAATGAGAAGAGCCGTGCACCCACTAAATGAGAAGAGCCATGCACCCACTAAATGAGAAGAGCAGTGCACCCACTAAATGATAAGAGCCATGCACCCACTAAATGAGAAGAGCAGTGCACCCACTAAATGAGAAGAGCATTGCACCAACTAAATGAGAAGAGCCGTGCACCCACTAAATGAGAAGAGCCATGCACCCGCTAAATGAGAAGAGCCGTGCACCCACTAAATGAGAAGAGCCATGTACCCACTAAATGAGAAGAGCAGTGCACCCACTAAATGATAAGAGCCATGCACCCACTAAATGAGTAGAGCAGTGCACCCACTAAATGAGAAGAGCATTGCACCCACTAAATGAGAAGAGCCATGCACCCACTAAATGATAAGAGCCATGCACCCACTAAATGAGTAGAGCAGTGCACCCACTAAATGAGAAGAGTCATGCACCCACTAAATGAGAAGAGCCATGCACCCACTAAATGAGAAGGGCCATACACCCACTAAATGAGAAGAGCAGTGCACCCACTAAATGATAAGAGCAGTGCCCCCACTAAATGAGAAGAGCCATGCACCCACTAAATGAGAAGAGCAGGGCACCCACTAAATGAGAAGAGCAGTGCCCCCACTAAATGCGAAGAGCAGTGCACCCACTAAATGAGAAGGGTAGTGCAGCCACTAAATGAGAAGAGCCATGCACCCACTAAATGAGAAGAGCAGTGCACCCACTAAATGAGAAGAGCAGTGCATCCACTAAATGAGAAGAGCCATGTACCCACTAAATGAGAAGAGCCATGCACCCACTAAATGAGAAGAGCAGTGCACCCACTAAATGAGAAGTGCCATGTACCCACTAAATGAGAAGAGCGGTGCACCCACTGAATGAGAAGAGCAGTGCACCCACTAAATGAGAAGGGTAGTGCAGCCACTAAATGAGAAGATCCGTGTACCCACTAAATGAGCAGAGCAGTGCACCCACTAAATGAGAAGAGTCATGTACCCACTAAATGAGAAGAGCTGTGCACCCACTAAATGAGAAGAGCCATGTACCCACTAAATGAGAGGAACAGTGCACCCACTAAATGAGAAGAGCTGTGCACCCACTAAATGAGAAGAGCAGTGCACCCACTAAATGAGAAGGGCAGTGTACCCACTAAATGAGAAGAGCTGTGCACCCACTAAATGAGAAGAGCTGTGCACTCACTAAATGATAAGAGCCATGCACCCACTAAATGTGAAGAGCCATGCACCCACTAAATGAGAAGAGCCATGCACCCACGAAATGAGAAGAGCCATGTACCCACTAAATGAGAAGAGCAGTGCACCCACTAAATGAGAAGAGCCATGCACCCACTAAATGAGAAGAGCAGTGCACCCACTAAATGAGAAGAGCATTGCACCCACTAAATGAGAGGAGCAGTGCACCTACTAAATGAGAAGAGCCGTGCACCCACTAAACAAAGAGAGCAGTACACCCACTAAATGAGAAGAGCAGTACACCCACTAAATGAGAAGAGCAGTGCACCCACTAAATGAGAAGAGCCATGCACCCATTAAATGAGAAGAGCCATGCACCCACTAAATGAGAAGAGCAGTGCACCCACTAAATGAGGAGAGCCATGCACTCACTAAATGAGAAGAGCCATGTACCCACTAAATGAGAAGAGCCATGCACCCACTAAATGAGAAGAGCAGTGCACCCACTAAATGAGAAGAGCAGTGCACCCACTAAATGAGAAGAGCAGTGCACCCACTAAATGAGAAGAGCAGTGCACCCACTAAATGAGAAGGGCAGTGTACCCACTAAATGAGAAGAGCTGTGCACCCACTAAATGATAAGAGCTGTGCACCCACTAAATGAGAAGAGCCATGCACCTACTAAATGAGAAGAGCAGTGCACCCACTAAATGAGAAGAGCCATGCACCCACTAAATGAGACGAGCAGTGCACCCACTAAATGATAAGAGCCATGCACCCACTAAATGAGTAGAGCAGTGCACCCTCTAAATGAGAAGAGCATTGCACCCACTAAATGAGAAGAGCCGTACACCCACTAAATGATAAGAGCCATGTACCCACTAAAGGAGTAGAGCAGTGCACCCACTAAATGAGAAGAGTCATGCACCCACTAAATGAGAAGAGCAGTGCACCCACTAAATGAGAAGGGTAATGCATCTACTAAATGAGAAGAGCTGTGCACCCACTAAATGAGAAGAGCAATGCACCCACCAAATGAGAGCAGGAGTGCACCCACTAAATGAGAAGAGCAGTGCACCCACTAAATGAGAAGAGCAGTGCACCCACTAAATGAGAAGGGTAGTGCAGCCACTAAATGAGAAGAGCCGTGTACCCACTAAATGAGCAGAGCAGTGCACCCACTAAATGAGAAGAGTCATGTACCCACTAAATGAGAAGAGCTGCGCACCCACTAAATGAGATGAGTCATGCACCCACTAAATGAGAAGAGCCATGTACCCACTAAATGAGAAGAACAGTGCACCCACTAAATGAGAAGAGATGTGCACCCACTAAATGAGAAGAGCAGTGCACCCACTAAATGAGAAGGGCAGTGTACCCACTAAATGAGAAGAGCTCTGCATCCACTAAATGAGAAGAGCTGTGCACCCACTAAATGATAAGAGCCATGGACCCACTAAATGAGAAGAGACATGCACCCACTAAATGAGAAGAGCCATGTACCCACTAAATGAGAAGAGCCATGTACCCACTAAATGAGAAGAGCAGTGCACCCACTAAATGAGAAGAGCATTGCACCCAGTAAATGAGAAGAGCCGTGCACCCACTAAATGAGAGCCATGCACCCACTAAATGAGTAGAGCAGTGCACCCACTAAATGAGAAGAGTCATGCACCCACTAAATGAGAAGAGCAGTGCACCCACTAAATGAGAAGAGCCATGCACCCACTAAATGAGAAGAGCCATGTACCCACTAAATGAGAAGAACAGTGCACCCACTAAATGAGAAGAGCCAGGTACCCACTAAATGAGAAGACCCATGCACCCACTAAATGAGAAGAGCAGTGTACCCACTAAATGAGCAGAGCTGTGCACCCACTAAATGAGAAGAGCAGTGTACCCACTAAATGAGCAGAACAGTGCACCCACTAAATGAGAAGAGCAGTGCACCCACTAAATGAGAAGAGCAGTGCACCCACTAAATGAGAAGAGCAGTGCACCCAGTAAATGAGAAGAGTAGTGCACCCACTACATGAGAAGAGCAGTGCAGCCTCTAAATGAGAAGAGCAGTGCACCCACTAAATGAGCAGAGCAGTGCACCCGCTAAATGAGAAGAGCAGTGTACCCACTAAATGAGAAGAGCCATGTACCCACTAAATGAGAAGAGCCATACACCCACTAAATGAGAAGAGCAGTGACCCCACTAAATGAGAACATCAGTGCACCCACTAAATGAGAAGAGCAGTGCATCCACTAAATGAGAAGAGCTGTGCACCCACTAAATGAGAACATCAGTGCACCCACTAAATGAGAAGAGCCGTGCACCCACTAAATGAGAAGAGCTGTGCACCCACTAAATGAGAAGGGCCATGTACCCACTAAATGAGAAGAGCTGTGCACCCACTAAATAAGAAGGGCCATGTACTCACTAAATGAAAAGAGCCATGTATCCACTAAATGAGAGGAGCAGTTGGTGGAAGCAGACAGCTACAGGGAGAAAGAATAGACCCGTCCATCTTTATCAACTTCTTGAAATGCCATTCTCCTCACACGTGATGATTTGTGATGGTCCATCAGCCTCCACCCCTTGATGACCCTGTAGCAAACACCGCTGCATAGAACCAAAGTTTACACCCACCATTTTAGATCATGCACAGATGCACAGATGCTCACATTGCATTATGCCTCAAATACAGTGTAAAGTTCAGAAGCAAACCTTCTTGTGAACCTCAACTATATTATGATATATCTTTTAGGCCAGCAACCTCTTTTCTGGGAGAACCGAAAGTGGTAGTCACACTGACTGAGGAATCTGGCCATTTTCATAGGATGCTGTTTTATCTTTTCCCTCCACCTAAACTGCAGCCAACTTATGCATAGGGCACCTCGGTTTAATGTTTTATCTGAAGGATGCCACATTTAGGACTTAAACTGTAGAATTAAAAGGGAAATGCTCATAGCCCTAAAAATTAGAACAAAATCTCATTGTGGTATAATTAACCTCCAAAGGGTTAACAAAGAAGTCAGGACCAAATGCAAATCCTGCACTGCTAATTATGAACTAACAAAGGGTATGTCAGCAAATGGTGCCCACAAAATATTTTGTTATATAAATAACCCCAAAAATAATAACCAACATTGCAATGATCTTCTCTGTAGTGGAATCGCCCACTAAAACCCTGAAGATATGGCTGATATCCTTGGAGATAAATTTAACTCCAACTTCTGCAATCTGTCATCTCCAAATTTCCGAGCAGAAAGTATTTAGTGCATGACCCAGTAATTAACTCTGAGCAGATACTCAAATCACTCTCCACAACTGAATACACCAGTTGTATGGATACAGCTAACATACTGGGCTGTTTCCTGGTCAGTATGAAGCCCAAACTATCAGCAGCCTTCATTACACTATTCATCCAGCACCTCTTCAATGGATACATACCAGAAGCCTGCAGAGCAACCGTAGTAGCTCCCCTAGACATGGCAGGCCCCAACAGAGACCTTGACAACTATAGACATATCAGTTTCACCAGCATTGTGAGAAGATACTGGAACCGATTATCAGAGAATTAAAAAACAAGGACATAAGGAACCAATAGTACCTAAATCCCTCACCAGTCTGCATTTGTCCACTAGTTTGTGCAGCTGACATCAGAAAACTATAATGGCTCTCAATATGTTTTTCCAAAGCCATCCATTGTAGTTTACTTTGTGCCGTCAGATCACCTTCTTGCAATCATTTTTTTTTCAGTAAGGAAAGTTTACTGATTTCCATTACCAATGGCTTAAATTCAGACTGAATTCTGAGAAGTTGCTTCAGTTTCAAAGTTAGCCTACCTGTAACACCCATTTCTCACCCTCTTTTGAGTGATCAGGGAATTGTTTTCTTGAAGCTGAGCTTTTTATTTTTTTTGTTTTGAAATGCAATTTTCACTGCTTTCTCAATCTGGACATCAAAGTAGTGCAAAGATTCAGTCTCTCTGAAAGCCCCTTTATTCTATTAAAGTCTGATAGCAGTATTATATGGGTAGTAAACAGACAAAGTAGTAAAATGCACCACATGAGAAATCATAACCACTCATGTAACAGTCCATTCCTGGAGAAACCACATAGGAAACCATAGTAACTCATGTAATAGTCCATGTCTCCAGGCACCACATAGGTTCATAGTTTCATAGGAGATTAGTAGGCTTATGGCTTAAGAGCCCTTACAAGCCTTGCTAGTATAACCTGATTTTACCCAACATATGGTCCATAGAGTCAACAAGATGGCATGGATTTGTGTCTATGCCCTGAGTATCAGACAGATTGTCTCTGTCCATAAGGGACATAAGCGCTACCCCAGATGTGAATTTGTGATTTCCAATCCATTGATCCAAACTGCATTTGAAGAGGGCCAGGTAAAGGTTCTGCTTATTGTGAATAGAAAGCCTATTCTAAAGAAGGGCAATCTCTGAGACACATATCTGTCTCTCCAGTGTGTTTTATTTAAGTTGGTGACTAAGTTCAGATCCCTGTATCAGGTGACCCTCATGTTGTTTGACCTGTGGGTGTCAGTCAGAGTAAAGGGATACAGCTTTTAGTCTGTCTGTGTAGGACATGTTGTTTCCACCCTGTATTTTCTTTGTGAGAAACCTCTGAGGTTGCTTCAGCTGCTGTAAATGCCAAATCAAGTACATGTCAAATGGGGCATTGTATTTGATTATTAGTCTAATGAAGGCTGAGTACAACTATAATTTCCATGCATCAAGATGCCATACCTTTACTTATAAGTTGTGCCACATAGAAGCACTTCCTTACCACTGTGGACACATGGCAGTCAAAGTTCAGGCTAGTATCTATCTATATACCTAGATCACTCACATCTTATCTTGTAAATTGTGGGATTATTTGACTTGCCAGATGGTATGATAATCCATTTTTTATGCATAATTTTAGAACATGGATCTGGCAACAATTATTTATCTGATCTAGACACTCCTTAAGGATTTTTACATCATTGTGGAATTTACCGATTGCCCCCAGCTTATATTCATCAGTAAACATTGTCATTCAGAAGCCTTCCACATTAGCCTTGACTTTAGAGTAGTATATTCTGAACAGGAGTGATCCCAGCTCTGAGCCCTGTGACACACCACTAGTAAATGGCCTCTTGCTGGATCTGAATTCAGCCTCTTTAACCATGTGTCCTGTCCATAATTAAAATGGCTATCCATCTGGTGACACAGGGATTTATGCCCAGTTTTGTGAGTTTATTTACAATAACAAGTGGGGAATTGTGTCAAATGCCTTGGCCAGGTCAAGGTAGGTGGTATGTACTGTTTTACTCACAACCATGGCCTGAGGGACTTTCTCAAAGAAATCCACCAGATTCAGTAAGCATGACCTGCGCCTGACATAGCTGAATTTGGTTGGGTCCAGTATTTGGAGGTTTACTATGTCATTATTTATCAGTTCCATGATTATTCTTTCCATGGCCTTAAATATAAGACTAGTCAAACTTATGGGTCTGTAATTTCTTGGGTAGGAGATGGTCCCCCTTTATGCAGAGGGGTAATTGTTGCTGTCCTCCTCTCTATCAGAACAAAGCCAGTCTGGAGGTGGTGGTTAAATAAAGATACTGATGGGCCTGATAAGTCCTGATTTAAACTGCTTAAGAGGCAGCCTGGTACATCATCAGGCCTTACTGAAGCTGTTTTTAGCTTCAGAAAGTGCAGTGGCAACCTATTCTTCGTTAATGATTTGTGGTGGAGTGTTGGGCGTATTTCTTGGGGAGACCTGGGGTTGATGGGGAGGTGAAATTTGAGCTGACTTTGTTGCCCAGCAGATTTGCTATGTTTTCTGGCTGAGTGTAGGTGATCAGGGGTGTAGCTAGGATTTTCAGATTTGTACTCACAGCTCCCAGACTACTGCCCCCCCAAAAAGCCACACCTACATCAGCACATTGCTGTCTGTCCACTCCCTTAAACTGCTAAGTCACGCCCCTTTCACAATGCTGCCCTCTAAATGGAACACTGACAAACATACTACAGAATGGTAATTACTTGCATGACAAAAGAGCATGAACATTTCATTCCTAAAGTATATCTTCATGGGTTGAAAACAAAATACCTTCCCATTTAAATTTTTGCAGACTTCATCCCAGTTGAACTGCACCCCAATGTCTGAGTGGAAAACCTTAAAAATAGATCTAAAACATGAGTTAAGACCCTCACTAGGTACTCTCCTCAACCATAGCCTGAGTACTGGTTTTGTCCCTCCTGAAAGAAAAACAGCAGCCATCACCCCCCCCCCTCATAAAGGGGGGTACAGCAACACACCCTGGGAACTACATCCCATAGGCTTAACCAGATTTATCTGTAAGGCCATCAAATGTATCATCATGGACCTTATAAATAAGGATACAGGTGATCTCCAAACCATTGATCCAACACAGTTTGGTTTTGTCAAAGGCACATCATACATGTTAAACCTAGTGGACTTCGTCAAAAACTTCACCAGAGCCACAGATGAAGGCATATCTGTGCATACAGCCTACAATGGCTTAGCCAAGGCCTTTGACACAATCTTGCCTGTGGGCATCATTGATAAACTCTCCCATTTGAATATCAACCCTTATGTCATCAGGTGATTTGCTAACTGACCAACAGATCACAATCAGTCTAAGTTGGGGACTTCAGCTCAGCCAGCAGACCTGTCTCCATGGGGGTTCCACAGGGGTCAGTGCCGGGCCACCTATTGTTTGGAATATACTTCTCAGATGTTAAGGCCAAAACTTAGGGGCTGTGACTGACTAAGTTTGCTGACGACTGCAACTAGGTGCAATCATTGAATCCCCAAATGATGTCAATATACTTCAGGATGGACTAACACAAACCAATGATTGGTGCCAAAGGCATGGATTCAAGCTCAATGCTAAAAAATGTGCTATCATCCCCTTGGGTAAAAACAATATCCCTGCAGACTATCATATAAACAATAATACCCTAAGAAACAACTCAGTAGTGAAAGACTTGGGAATGCAAGTTGACTGTAGCCTAAACTTTGATCACCATGTGTCTACTGTGGGAAGGAAGGCCAATAATTGAGTACAATGCTCCCTTTGGTATGTACCTTACCAAGCACATGCAGCAACTTGAGAGACCTCAGAAATTTCTAACCAAAAATATTCAGGGTCTCCAGCACATCATACATTGACAGACTGAAGTCACTGTCACTGTACTCCATAGGGTACAGACTACTTAGAGTAGACTTATGCCTGGTCTAAAGAGCAATCTTGGATCCAAACCTAATGGAAATGCTGCACATCTGCAAGACAAATGGGACAAGGGTCATCTGCTCCAGGGAACTTAACCTGGCCTGTGACATAAATGGGACCTGCTGGAGAGACATATATGTCTCTCAGAGGTTGCCATTCCTCTGGAATAGGCTACCAATTAACATCAAACAAAGCCCCTCTACGACTCTATTTAAGCAAAGCCTGGATGACAGGATGGGAAACTGTACATTTCTGCTGGGGATTTCACCTATGACCTTCCTAGATACGGCAGTCATTGCTAACTAAGATCTCAAGTTTAGGCAACATCCTTTATATTGGGTTTCTCTAGTACTATATTGGGTACACAAGGCTTGGCTTATAAAGACGTTCAGGTGACTAGCCTTGTAACCACCTATTATCCATGACACCCACAAATCAGAAAACATATCTTAATAAGGTACAACTCTTGTGCATTAACCAAAACACCATACTTTTAGGGAATTTCCCCATAAATTGCCACAGCTACACTTCTACAAAGCAATATGCTGAATAATTCCTTGTCTTTATCATTGCAGACTCAGTTTTTTTAAAACAAGAAACATTTTTATTAAAATATCACTTATGACATAGGCAATCATACATTTACATGAATGAAAACAAACCATATTGACATATTTCAGTTGCAAATATTATAAATAACTTATCTATCCAGTCATTGTTAGTCAAACACTTCCTTTAAACCTCATTCCTCCTCCAAAACATTATTCTTCGTGTATTGTTCCCACAATTCTCATTGTTTCTTTGTAATTTTCTACTTCTCTTTTCTAAAGATCCCACTTTCAGTTGTTTTTCTGTGTCACTATATTCACTACTTCTAGTACAGTTGGTTTAGACTTTGATTTCTATTTTCTAGTAATCGCTTTTCTGGCAGCCAGCAAAATTAAACACAGCAAGGCCTTAATATAGCTAGGCAATTCTGATTCTGCATCATAGCTCAAAAATTAATTTCCTTAGTTATACAAATTCATTCATCCAGTATTTCACGCAGAGTACTCTGCATGGAATTTTTTTTAAGTGTGCCAACTCATTACACTCCCAAAATATGTTCCTAATTACCACTTTCTTCCCCAACACACTTCCAACATAATCATCTGCCTGAGGAACAACTCTTTAGAGTCTGCTTGGAGTATAAAAATGCCTTATATAAACATTTTCAAGCAAAGATCTTAAATCTTCTGGACTTTTTGCACATTTGGGAGAGTACACATATCCTCCCATTGTAGGGTTACCACCTGTCCCACTTTGCGAGGGACAGTCCCTCTTTGGGCAGTTGTGTCCTGACAAAAAATTTAAAAAATGGCAAATGTCCTGAGATTTTAGGACAAAATTATTTCCTATGTTTTATGTAATAGTTGCATAAAACAGTTATTTTGTATCTAAAATAGCTAAATGTTATAAGAAACAGAATAAGCAACTAAAATGCTACAAGAATAAGCTTTTATTTAGGTAAAAAAGTTAAGTTCTATCCTTTGTACTGACCATGGGTATGTGTCGGCCTGTAAAATGTGATGTTTGTACCGAAAATGTCCCACTTTGGCCATTTGAAAAGGTGGCAACCCTATCCCATTGTTTCTTTGTGAATTGCTTATCCAATCTCTTTTCCCAATCCTTTCTAACCTCCTCTGATTGATTCCTATAGTTATCATCGCAGACTTCCTTAATCAAACAGTGTGCTCCTCTGCTAGGGTCACATACCTGATCATGTTCTCACAAGCAGAATCCCTGTCTTCTCCTTATCTATGGTCACACCCTCACATGGTTGGGAGGGTGGCCTAATGGTTAAGGTGTTTGCCTTACAAACACAAGGTACAGGGTTTGGGTCTCACAGGGGATAATTGGCTGGGCTTGGAATGGCTCGGAAGGGCAGTTAGCTAACTATGTCAAATCAAATTACTACACTGCTTTATTCATCATACAGTCCAAGTACAGGCAAAAACACACAAAACTGAGTGGTCCCATGGCACAGATAAATAAAGCCCTGCATGCCCCCTTTAACAACTTGTTTTAAGCTAGTGGCACAGGCACTGGAGGGGCTGTGCAGGGGATGGTAGGAATGAATGGTCAACATTGTCTCACCCATCCTGGGATGAGAGAGGCAAACTAGGCTTTCTACAGTAGCAGCCGTCAGGCCTAGTGAGCTTCATGCTGCAAGTAGGTATACAGATTGGTCAGAGTTCCACATGGGTGGAAGTGAGCATGCATTTCCTGATGGCAACAATTACACAACTAACAAGGCTGCCATGGGTGGGGGGTGGATACTGAATACTCCCCAGCAGCAGCAGCAGCAGTATGACACTGCATCAGCATCCTTGATATCCTCACTGGCCCTGGATGTTGGTTGTGTTAAACCTGAAGGGGGCCATGGTGGGGCCCATTAAGAGAACAGCAGTGCAACCCAGTAAATGAGAAGAGCCATACACCCACTAAATGTGAAGAGTAATGCACCCACTAAATGAGAAGAGCTGTGCACCCACTAAATGAGAAGAGTCATGCACCCACTAAATGAGAAGAGCCTTGCACCCACTAAATGAGAAGAGCCATGCACCCACTAAAAGAGAAGAGCAGTGCACCCACTAAATGAGAAGAGTCATGACCCCCCACTAAATGAGAAGAGCAGTGCACCCAGTAAATGAGAAGAGCAGTGAACCCACTAAATGAGAAGACATGTGTACCCACTAAATGAGAAGAGCAGTGTACCCACTAAATGAGAAGAGCAGTTCACCCATTAAATTAGTAGAGCTGTGCACCCACTAAATGAGAAGAGCAGTGCACCCACTAAATGAGAAGAGCCATGCACCCACTAAATGAGAAGAGCAGTGTACCCAGTAAATGAGAAGAGCAGTGCACCCACTAAATGAGAAGACATGTGTACCCACTAAATGAGAAGAGCAGTGTACCCACTAAATGAGAAGAGCAGTTCACCCATTAAATTAGAAGAGCTGTGCACCCACTAAATGAGAAGAGCAGTGCACCCACTAAATGAGAAGAGCCATGAACCCACTAAATGAGAAGAGCAGTGTACCCACTAAATGAGAAGAGCAGTGCACCCACTAAATGAGAAGAGCAGTGCCCCGACTAAATGAGAAAAGCCATGCACCTACTAAATGAGAAGAGCCATGCACCTACTCAATGAGAAGAGCAGTGCACCCACTAAATGAGAAGAGCAGTGCCCCCACTAAATGAGAAGAGCCATGCACCCACTAAATGAGAAGAGTAGTGCCCCCACTAAATGAGAAGAGCAGTGCCCCCACTAAATGAGAAGGGTAGTGCAGCCACTAAATGAGAAGAGCCATGCACCCACTAAATGAGAAGAGCAGTGCACCCACTAAATGAGAAGAGCAGTGCATCCACTAAATGAGAAGAGCCATGTACCCACTAAATGAGAAGAGCCATGCACCCACTAAATGAGAAGAGCAGTGCACCCACTAAATGAGAAGAGCCATGTACCCACTAAATGAGAAGGGTAGTGCAGCCACTAAATGAGAAGATCCGTGTACTCACTAAATGAGCAGAGCAGTGCACCCACTAAATGAGAAGAGTCATGTACCCACTAAATGAGAAGAGCTGTGCACCCACTAAATGAGAAGAGTCATGCACCCACTAAATGAGAAGAGCCATGTACCCACTAAATGAGAAGAGCAGTGCACCCACTAAATGAGAAGGGCAGTGTACCCACTAAATGAGAAGAGCTGTGCACCCACTAAATGAGAAGAGCAGTGCACCCACTAAATGATAAGCACTAAATGAGAAGAGCCATCCACCCACTAAATGAGGAGAGCCATGCACCTACTAAATGAGAAGAGCCATGTTCCCACTAAATGAGAAGAGCCATGCACCCACTAAATGAGAAGAGCCATGCACCCACTAAATGAGTAGAGCAGTGCACCCACTAAATGAGAAGAGCATTGCACCCACTAAATGAGAAGAGCCATGCACCCACTAAATGATAAGAGCCATGCACCCAATAAATGAGTAGAGCAGTGCACCCACTAAATGAGAAGAGTCATGCGCCCACTAAATGAGAAGAGCCATGCACCCACTAAATGAGAAGGGCCATACACCCACTAAATGAGAAGAGCAGTGCACCCACTAAATGATAATAGCAGTGCCCCCACTAAATGAGAAGAGCCATGCACCCTCTAAATGAGAAGAGCAGTGCACCTAGTAAATGAGAAGAGCAGTGCCCCCACTAAATGAGGAGAGCAGTGCACCCACTAAATGAGAAGGGTAGTGCACCCACTAAATGAAAAGAGCCATGCACCCACTAAATGAGAAGAGCAGTGCACCCACTAAATGAGAAGAGCAGTGCAACCTCTAAATGAGAAGAGCCATGTACCCACTAAATGAAAAGAGTCATGCACCCACTAAATGAGAAGAGCAGTGCACCCACTAAATGAGAAGAGCCATGTACCCACTAAATGAGAAGAGCAGTGCACCCACTAAATGAGAAGAGCAGTGCACCCACTAAATGAGAAGGGTAGTGCAGCCACTAAATGAGAAGATCCGTGTACCCACTAAATGAGCAGAGCAGTGTACCCACTAAATGAGAAGAGTCATGTACCCACTAAATGAGAAGAGCTGTGCACCCACTAAATGAGAAGAGCTGTGCACTCACTAAATGATAAGAGCCATGCACCCACTAAATGCGAAGAGCCATGCACCCACTAAATGAGAAGAGCCGTGCACCCACGAAATGAGAAGAGCCATGTACCCACTAAATGAGAAGAGCAGTGCACCCACTAAATGATAAGAGCCATGCACCCACTAAATGAGTAGAGCAGTGCACCCACTAAATGAGAAGAGCATTGCACCCACTAAATGAGAAGAGCCGTGCACCCACTAAATGATAAGAGCCATGCACCCACTAAATGAGTAGAGCAGTGCACCCACTAAATGAGAAGAGTCATGCACCCACTAAATGAGAAGAGCAGTGCACCCACTAAATGAGAAGAGCCATGCACCCATTAAATGAGAAGAGCCATGCACCCACTAAATGAGAAGAGCAGTGCACCCACTAAATGAGAAGAGCAGTGCATCCACTAAATGAGAAGAGCCATGTACCCACTAAATGAGAAGAGCCATGCACCCACTAAATGAGAAGAGCAGTGCACCCACTAAATGAGAAGAGCTGTGCACCCACTAAATGAGAAGAGCAGTGCACCCACTAAATGAGAAGGGCAGTGTACCCACTAAATGAGAAGAGCTGTGCACCCACTAAATGATAAGAGCCGTGCACCCACTAAATGAGAAGAGCCATGCACCCACTAAATGAGAAGAGCCGTGCACCCACTAAATGAGAAGCGCCATGTACCCACTAAATGAGAAGAGCAGTGCACCCACTAAATGATAAGAGCCATGCACCCACTAAATGAGTAGAGCAGTGCACCCACTAAATGAGAAGAGCATTGCACCCACTAAATGAGAAGAGCCGTACACCCACTAAATGATAAGAGCCATGTACCCACTAAAGGAGTAGAGCAGTGCACCCACCAAATGAGAGGAGGAGTTCACCCACTAAATGAGAAGAGCAGTGCACCCACTAAATGAGAAGGGTAATGCATCTACTAAATGAGAAGAGCTGTGCACCCACTAAATGAGAAGAGCAATGCACCCACCAAATGAGAAGAGCAATGCACCCACCAAATGAGAGCAGGAGTGCACCCACTAAATGAGAAGAGCAGTGCAGCCTCTAAATGAGAAGAGCAGTGCAGCCTCTAAATGAGAAGTCCACTGCACCAACTAAATGAGAAGAGCAGTGCACCCACTAAATGAGAAGAGTCATGTACCCACTAAATGAGAAGAGCCATGTACCCACTAAATGAGAAGAACAGTGCACCCACTAAATGAGAAAAGATCTGCACCCACTAAATGAGAAGAGCAGTGCACCCACTAAATGAGAAGGGCAGTGTACCCATGAAATGAGAAGAGCTCTGCATCCACTAAATGAGAAGAGCTGTGCACCCACTAAATGATAAGAGCCATGGACCCACTAAATGAGAAGAGACATGCACCCACTAAATGAGAAGAGCCGTGTACCCACTAAATGAGAAGAGCCATGTACCCACTAAATGAGAAGAGCAGTGCACCCACTAAATGAGAAGAGCATTGCACCCAGTAAATGAGAAGAGCCGTGCACCCACTAAATGAGAGCCATGCACCCACTAAATGAGTAGAGCAGTGCACCCACTAAATGAGAAGAGTCATGCACCCACTAAATGAGAAGAGCAGTGCACCCACTAAATGAGAAGAGCCGTGCACCCACTAAATGAGAAGAGCCATGTACCCACTAAATGAGAAGAACAGTGCACCCACTAAATGAGAAGAGCCAGGTACCCACTAAATGAGAAGACCCATGCACCCACTAAATGAGAAGAGCAGTGTACCCACTAAATGAGCAGAGCTGTGCACCCACTAAATGAGAAGAGCAGTGTACCCACTAAATGAGCAGAACAGTGCACCCACTAAATGAGAAGAGCTGTGCACCCACTAAATGAGAATAGCAGTGCACCCACTAAATGAGAAGAGCCATGCACCCACTAAATGAGAAGAGCAGTGCACCCACTACATGAGAAGAGCAGTGCATCCACTAAATGAGAAGAGCAGTGTACCCACTAAATGAGCAGAGCAGTGTACCCACTAAATGAGAAGAGCAGTGCACCCACTAAATGAGAAGAGCTGTGCACCCACTAAATGAGAAGAGCTATGTACCCACTAAATGAGAAGAGCAGTGTACCCACTAAATGAGAACATCAGTGCACCCACTAAATGAGAAGAGCAGTGCATCCACTAAATGAGAAGAGCTGTGCACCCACTAAATGAGAACATCAGTGCACCCACTAAATGAGAAGAGCCGTGCACCCACTAAATGAGAAGAGCTGTGCACCCACTAAATGAGAAGGGCCATGTACCCACTAAATGAGAAGAGCTGTGCACCCACTAAATGAGAAGGGCCGTGTACTTACTAAATGAAAAGAGCCATGTACCCACTAAATGAGAGGAGCAGCTGGTGGAAGCAGACAGCTACAGGGAGAAAAAATAGATCCAACCATCATTATCAACTTCTTGAAATGCCAGTCTCCTAACACGTGATGATTTGTGATGGTCCATCAGCCTCCACCCCTTGATGACCCTGTAGCAAACACTGCTGCATATAACCAAAGTTTACACCCACCATTTCAGATCATGCACAGATGCACAGATGCTCACATTCCATTATGCCTCAAATACAGTGTAAAGTTCAGAAACAAACCTTCTTGTGAACCTCAGCTATATTATGATATATCTTTTTAGGCCAGCAACCTCTTTTCTGGGAGAACCGAAAGTGGTAGTCACACTGACTGAGGAATTTGGCCATTTTCATAGGATGCTGATTTATCTTTTCCATCCACCTAAACTGCAGCCAACTTATGCATAGGGGACCTCAGTTTAATGTCTTATCTGAAGGATGCCACATTTAGGACTTAACTGTAGAATTAAAAGGGAAATGCTCATAGCCCTAAAAATTAGAACAAAATCTCATTGTGGTATAATTAACCTCCAAAGGGTTAACAAAGAAGTCAGGACCAAATGCAAATCCTGCACTGCTAACTATGAACTAACAAAGGGTATGTCAACAAATGGTGCCCACAAAATATTTTGTTATATAAATAACCCCAAAAATAATACCCAACATTGCAATGATCTTCTCTATAGTGGAATCACCCACTAAAACCCTGAAGATATGGCTGATATCCTTGGAGATAAATTCAACTCCAACTTCTGCACTCTGTCATCTCCAAATTTCCGAGCAGAAAGTATTTAGTGCATGACCCAGTAATTAACTCTGAGCAGATACTCAAATCACTCTCCACAACTGAATACACCAGTTGTATGGATACAGCTAACATACTGGGCTGTTTCCTGGTCAGTATGAAGCCCAAACTATCAGCAGCTTTCATTACACTATTCATCCAGCACCTCTTCAATGGATACATACCAGAACCCTGCAGAGCAACCGTAGTAGCTCCCCTAGACATGGGAGGCCCCAACAGAGACCCTGACAACTATAGACCTGTCAGTTTCACCAGCATTGTGTGAAGATACTGGAACCGATTATCAGAGAATTAAAAAATCAAGGACATAAGGAACCAATAGTACCTAAATCCCTCACCAGTCTGCATTTGTCCACTAGTTTGTGCAGCTCACATCAGAAAACAATAATGGCTCTCAATATGTTTTTCCAAAGCCTTCCATTGTAGTTTACTTTGTGCCGTCAGATCACCTTCTTGCAATCATTTTTTTTTCAGTAAGGAAAGTTTACTGATTTCCATTACCAATGGCTTACATTTAGACTGGATTTTGAGAAGTAGCTTCAGTTTCAAAGTTAGCCTACCTGTAACACCAATTTCTCACCCTCTTTTGAATAATCGGAATTGTTTTCTTGAAGCTGAGCTTTTTATTTTTTTTGTTTTGAAATGCAATTTTCACTGCTTTCTCAATCTGGACATCAAAGTAGTGCAAAGATTCAGTCTCTCTGAAAGCCCCTTTATTCTATTAAAGTCTGACTGCAGTATTATTTGGGTAGTAAACAGACAAAGTAGTAAATTGCACTGCATGAGAAATCATAACCACTCATGCAACAGTCAATTCCTGGAGAAACCACATAGGAAACCATAGTAACTCATGTAATAGTCCATGTCTCCAGGCACCACATAGGTTCATAGTTTCATAGGAGATTAGTAGGCTTATGGTTTAAGAGCCCTTACAAGCCTTGCTAGTATAACCTGATTTTACCCAACATATGGTCCATAGAGTCAACAAGATGGCATGGATTTGTGTCTATGCCCTGAGTATCAGACAGATTGTCTCTGTTCATAAGGGACATAAGCACTACCCCAGATGTGAATTTGTGATTTCCAATCCATTGATCCAAACTGCATTTGAAGAGGGCCAGGTAAAGATTCTGCTTATTGTGAATATAAAGCCTATTCTAAAGAAGGGCAATCTCTGAGACACATATCTGTCTCTCCAGCATGTTTTATTTAAGTTGGTGACTAAGTTTAGATCACTGTATCAGGTGACCCTCATGTTGTTTGACCTGTGGGTGTGTAGCAACTCCGTCAGTCAGAATAAAGGGATACAGCTTTTAGTCTGTCTGTGTAGGACATGTTGTTTCCACCCTGTATTTTCTTTGTGAGAAACCTCTGAGGTTGCTTCAGCTGCTGTAAATGCCAAATCAAGTACATGTCAAATGGGGCATTGTATTTGATTATTAGTCTAATAAAGGCTGAGTACAACTATAATTTCCATGCATCAAGATGCCATACCTTTACTTATAAGTTGTGCCACATAGAAGCACTTCCTTACCACTGTGGACACATGGCAGTCAAAGTTCAGGCTAGTATCTATCTATATACCTAGATCACTCACATCTTATCTTGTAAATTGTGGGATTATTTGACTTGCCAGATGGTATGATAATCCATTTTTTATGCATAATTTTAGAACATGGATCTGGCAACAATTATTTATCTGATCTAGACACTCCTTAAGGATTTTTACATCATTGTGGAATTTACTGATTGCCCCCAGCTTATATTCATCAGTAAACATTGTCATTCAGAAGCCTTCCACATTAGCCTTGACTTTAGAGTAGTATATTCTGAACAGGAGTGATCCCAGCTCTGAACCCTGTGACACACCACTAGTAAATGGCCTCTTGCTGGATCTGAATTCAGCCTCTTTAACCATGTGTCCTGTCCATAATTAAAATGGCTATCCATCTGGTGACACAGGGATTTATGCCCAGTTTTGTGAGTTTATTTACAATAACAAGTGGGGAATTGTGTCAAATGCCTTGGCCAGGTCAAGGTAGGTGGTATGTACTGTTTTACTCACAACCATGGCCTGAGGGACTTTCTCAAAGAAATCCACCAGATTCAGTAAGCATGACCTGCGCCTGACATAGCTGAATTTGGTTGGGTCCAGTATTTGGAGGTTTACTATGTCATTATTTATCAGTTCCATGATTATTCTTTCCATGGCCTTAAATATAAGACTAGTCAAACTTATGGGTCTGTAATTTCTTGGGTAGGAGATGGTCCCCCTTTATGCAGAGGGATAATTGTTGCTGTCCTCCTCTCTATCAGAACAAAGCCAGTCTGGAGGTGGTGGTTAAATAAAGATACTGATGGGCCTGATAAGTCCTGATTTAAACTGCTTAAGAGGCAGCCTGGTACATCATCAGGCCTTACTGAAGCTGTTTTTAGCTTCAGAAAGTGCAGTGGCAACCTATTCTTCGTTAATGATTTGTGGTGGAGTGTTGGAGCGTATTTCTTGGGGGAGACCTGGGGTTGATGGGGAGGTGAAATTTGAGCTGACTTTGTTGCCCAGCAGATTTGCTATGTTTTCTGGCTGAGTGTAGGTGATCAGGGGTGTAGCTAGGATTTTCAGATTTGTACTCACAGCTCCCAGACTACTGCCCCCCAAAAAGCCACACCTACATCAGCACATTGCTGTCTGTCCACTCCCTTAAACTGCTAAGTCACGCCCCTTTCACAATGCTGCCCTCTAAATGGAACACTGACAAACATACTACAGAATGGTAATTACTTGCATGACGAAAGAGCATGAACATTTCATTCCTAAAGTATATCTTCATGGGTTGAAAACAAAATACCTTCCCATTTAAATTTTTGCAGACTTCATCCCAGTTGAACTGCACCCCAATGTCTGAGTGGAAAACCTTAAAAATAGATCTAAATAAAGATCTATTTTTCTGGTGGAAGAAAAGCTCTTTGAACTGATATGTCTAGCTGACATCCCAGGAATACAATCCTGTGTGAGGGAGTGAAAAAAAGACTTTTGAATGTTCTTTTGGAATTCCAGCTTGTATAACAGATCTATCATCCAAGAAAAAGATTCCTTACACCTTGAAACAAATGCTGCAAAGATAAACAAGTCATCTAAATATGGAAAAATGTAAATACCCTGTAGCCTGCAATGAACTATAATTAGAGCTAGACATGTTGTGAACACTCTTTTGCAGAGGATAGTTCAAAGGGTGAGGCAGAGAACTGATAATGTGATCCAGACACACAAAACCTCAAGAACCATCTGAAGGCAGGATGAATAGGGATGAGATGAAGAACAGGTTCCCTCCTCTGCTTCACAGACACAGTAATCCATCTCAAAAATGAACCTGCAGGTGTCAACTCTTTTTTTGGATATGCCCAAAGCATTTGACACAGTCTCACACCAAATCCTGCTAAACAAACTAAACCAGTATCACATATCAAATTCCACTCTTACCTGGTTCCAAAGCTACTTAATTGACAGGTACCAAGCTGTGAAATGGGAAAATTATCTCTCTCCTCAGCTGCTTATAACTACAGAAGTCCCACAAGGTTCTATCTTAGGACCACTACTATTCACAATCTTCACAAATGACCTCCATACCTTCACACAGCATGCATCTATCATTCAGTATGCAGATGACACTACCTTAATCTGTGCTGCACAAAACATTCCCACCCTCCTGTAAACAACTCAACTAGCATTCTCTGACGTTGAAAACTACCTAACTAAAGCCCAACTTATCCTCAATCCAAAGAAAACTCATCTTATGATTATAACCAGTTCTAACAAAAACACTGATAACAGTCAATTCACTATCTACTCCACAAATGCTACTCCAATCGCTCCGGTGGCACAGGCTAAACTATTGGGAATAACCATAGACTCCCACCTAAAATTTGATAGTCATCTCAACTTAACTATTAAAAAAGTACATGCCAAACTGGGATCACTCTACTGTATCAAACCATTTCTTACCAACACAAGATCAGCCATTGCTCGCTCCCAACTTCTATCCACCCTACTCTATGCATCTCCCATTCTGACTAATCTCAACAAAACTGAACTAAGCAAAATGGAAGCTTGCTATAACAGAATTGCCTGCTTTGCTGCAAATTGCTCATATAGAACTCATCACTGTACTGCTTTGAGACAACTCCACTAGCTTGAACTGCTAAACCTCCTAACCTACAATCAGCTCTGCCTCTGTCATTCTATCTATTACCTCCCCAATAAGTGTCCTGCTCTCAAAAACCTAGTACAACATCACTCAGCCAAAAGGCCTCTTAGATCATCAAGCAAACTACTACTAGAAGTCACCAACAGCTACAATAGCTTTGAAGATGCACTATATAGTATTTCAGAGGCTAAAAAATGGAACTCTGTCCCCACTAGCATTCAGAACACATCATCCAAAGCCTCCTTTAAAGAACTCATCAGGCAACATCTCAAGCAAAGTTGGCAGTGCCATGATTGCTTCCCAGGCTAGTGAAAGCAGATAAGGTACACATACTAAACCTAGACTACTTGATTAAAATTGAAAACTATTCTCACAAACACTGGCTAATCTACAATGTATGTACTGTAACTGTGTACTATGTATGCATTCTACCTATGTTCCAAATTTCAGCTGTACACCACAAATCTATTAAGTACCTTTATTTTTAAATATGTTTTTTGTTTGTTCTCTCCACTGTAACTGTTGATGTGCTGCATACCACTGTAAAAACATGTCTTTTGTAATTTGTGTGTATACTGATCATGTCTAAATGTATCTGTAATTGTTTTCTATGTGGAGCTTTTCTCCCCAGGCCTCTGCTGATAAAGGGCCTTTTTGGCTCAGTCAGACACCCCCAGTTAAAATAAAGCCAGCACCTCGAATGGTTCCAATGAATAAGATTTATTGCACCAAAACTAGACTGGTTTCAGCTTCAGCTTTTCATCGGTAATAACTGATTACCTACTAAACTGAAGAAACAACTGAAACAATCTAGTACATCTATTTCATATAAACATCGTGGATTCCAAATTTATAATCATTGTCACACAAGTCACACACAGCAGCCGTGCACGAGCTTGTTAAGCTTGTGACCCCAGTTAACAAATGTAAAATAAAATAAAATAAATAAATAAATAAATAAATAAGGTGGAAACAAAAGAGAATATGGGAGAAGAGGAAAGACTCCCTGGAAAGGATGAATTTCCTCCTACTGTCATCTGTGTGACTTTTAATGATTTTTAGAACCCATTTGTCTGAAAGAATCTGTTGCCAAAAAGAAAAACAGAGATTCAGACTTTCTGGAAGAAAAAAGGGCACTGGGTGAGAGAAGGTCACAAGGTCTCTTGAACCAAACCCGCTGGACTGTCCTTGGCTTTAGGAGATTCAAGACTTTGATTTGAATCCCCCTTGCCATTTCTTCTTAAATGTCATTCACGTTATCTTCAGATGCAGATGGGTGGCTCTGCTGTGGCCATTTGTTGTACCTCAGACCACTCATATTTTACCCCAGATCCCTCTGGTGTAGCACCTGCAGCCACTATTGACCAGGGGTTAGCCACATCCTCTGCAGCTGTTGGAGTTCCCTCAGTGGGCAACAAGAGAATGTTGTCAGGATTATTTAATCAGTTGTTGCCAAAAATGGATGAGAAGATAGAAAATCCCTTGTATAATTTGGAAAATGAGGTCTGAAAAATCTTAAGAGTCCCTGGATCAGCTTTCTCCTTTCATCACACCTTTTCATCATCTCTGTAGCAGACAAGCCAAAGACTACATTTCTATCAAATGGAGAATTTAAAATCTCAATTTTATCATCATCAGGGAGGTTCTGAGAATGCAGCCATGTAAACTTCCTTAAAACAGTACCAGTGGGTATCAACTCTGGAAGAAATATCAACAGAGTCATACACACACTGCAAACAATCAGTAGTGACCTGTGCACAGAATAAACAAGTTATTTAAAGCAGATTTATCCTCACACGAAGAAACTGCATAGGTCATAGGTTGGTACTAGGCTATCAGCCCTAGGACCTATTACAAGCCTAGCCATAACAATTCCCTGGCTATTTCTTCCCACACGCAGATAAAGCATTCCTCATACTTTCACAATTTGTCAAAACAAACTTTTAACAAATGCTCCTGGCAATTAAAATTTTTGAAAATCAAAGTTGCTGAAGTATACACTTTTTCCCTATACCTATCAATAATTGTTCCATCCTTATTAGAAAGAGTAGGATTGGAATTAACTAAATGCTTAGCACCAGTGGAATCAACTAAAGCTATAGCTGCTTGGCTTGTCCAGGTTTGTAAATAGTGTATAAAATTTAAATGACTGAGGAACGTTGTACATCTTATTTGATTT
Organism: Protopterus annectens; assembly: GCF_019279795.1. Taxonomy (NCBI): domain Eukaryota; kingdom Metazoa; phylum Chordata; order Ceratodontiformes; family Protopteridae; genus Protopterus; species Protopterus annectens. The sequence goes on from NC_056732.1 coordinate 1,852,859,271, forward strand.
TTAGGGGTAGCTGGCTGACTATCAAGAAAATTGCAGGAAGTAACACACATATCCCCAAAAGGAGACAGAACAGGAGGAATGCTGTAAGTTCTAGAAAGTCCTTCTGTAACAACTCATAGTATTTTATGAGGGATTGAGAAACCACAATGTTCTCCCACTGAAAACACTGGAACACTCTAGCAATAGTCTCAGGGACAGGGAAACCCCCACAGGATGAATTAGACACTGAATTATCCTCTGAGTTTGAATTAGAAATCTGAGGAAAAAGCACTGTATCTCTCCTTGCATCTTCCTGCTCAGATTCAGAATCTTGAATCTCTTAAGGAAAAGGGGAATCCCCCCTTTTTTTACCAAAAACTGCTTTACAAGAAGGAGTGATTCTAGTAACTCCAGGTGTGATATATATGTTTCCTGGTCTGTGGTGGAGGCCTGGTGCTAGCAAGAATATGGTAATGGATTTTCCTATGGTTCATTGGACATGGTAGCTCAAGCATGTGATATTGCCTGACCAGCCTTCAGATGTGCTTATCCTTTATGCAGACAGATACACCTCCACCTTTTGATCTTTTATGTGTACCGTGTGGTCAGAAGATATGAAAGGCATTTTATCCATGCACTGGCAGAGTGTTTTCCATGATGTTGGACCATGTTTCAATAACTGTACAGATGTCAGAATTCTCCAGGGTGAGAAGATCTTCCAGGGAGTGCAGTTTCTTGTTGATACACCTTTCATTGAGCAGTAACACCTTTAGCTTGTCCTGAGTAACTTTTGTTATGTTAGAATGTTTTCCCAGTCCTTCTAATGTAAAAGTACAACAAAGGACTGTCCAGAGTGAAATGCTACCATAAGCAAATGTAAACCTAAGTAAAGGGAATAACTAATTCAAGATGGCAATGATGCTTATGAAAGTGTGATTATTCAATAAAAGTACTGTGCTTTGTAGAAATGAACCAAGAGACAGTAAATTGTGCAGAATTTATACATGCACTAAAAACAAGGTAAGCTGATTAATAATCCCTTCAATCAACAAAACAACTACATGCACAAATCCCTAGTATGTTTCCCCAACCTATACAGATCAGGCTACCACCCACTACCACTAGATGGAAACTCCTCTGTCCTCCTGATGTAAAAACACATAAAAGAGTTCACCAGAGTTTAAAAATACACTACTTTATCCAAAACCTAGTGAGATAATGAATTCAAGGCATATAAATCAGTAGAACAAACAATGAGAGTCAAAATGCACTTTGTATTTTTTCAAAATAAGCAGAAGGAAAGGCAAATAAATAATTCAACATATAAACAGCAGTGGATAAAGGGAGGAGCTTATCAAGCTCAAGTTACAGTAAAGGTGGTCAGCTTAAAAATCACCATGTTTAAAAAGTACATACATGAAAGGGAGAGTAGGTAAGGAAAAATAACCAGAAGGGGGTCAGAAGCAGTGCATGTAGATTTGGCAGGACTTCAGTCTTATCAGAAAAGACAAGGCACAGATATTCTCTGTGTACCTAAGTATCATTCAAGAAACAAATGAACCAATGCAAAAACATGTAAAATGTACAGCCTTGGCAATTTAAGTGTCTAACTAGCACATAGAACAAAAACACTAGGCCAAGTAGATTTCTCAAAACAAAAAACAAAATGAAACAGGAAAAACAGGAAGCAGCTATATCGGTTTAAACAAACTCACAGGCAAAAAAATAAGTTTACTATTCTCACCCAGCAGGGAGTCAAAACAGTGCATGTAGTTTTTGCAGGTCTTGAGTCTTATCAGAAAAGACAAGGCTACATGTATTCTCTGTGTGTTTAAGTATCAATCAAGAAACAAATTAATCAATTCAAAATTAACCAGGAAGCGCATTTCACATGTAAGTGTCTATCTTCCACATAGAACAAAATACTAGGCCAAGCAGATTTTTCAAAACAGTAAACAAAATGAACAGGAAAAACAGAAAGCAGTTCTATCATTTTAAGCAACTCACAGACAAAAAAAAAAGATTTACTTTCCTGTCTCAGCAGGTAATCAATAAATGTGGTTGTAGAATTTTTAGGCCTCGAGTCTTATCAACAAAGACCAGGGCGCAGATGTTCTCTGTGTATTTACGCATCCCTCAAGAAACAAATTAACCAATGGAAAAAAAAACAGGAAATGTGCATTCTGGGCAATTTAAGTGTCTATCTGCCACATAGAACAAAACCACCAAGCCAAGCAAATTTTTCAAAACAGGAAACAACATTGAACAGGTAGAATAGAGAACAGCTCTATCAGTTTAAGTAACTTAAAGGAAAAAAGAGATTTACTTTCCTCATGCAGGAGAGAGTCACCAATAGTGCTTATAGTATTTGCAGGCCTTGAGTCTTGTCAGAAAAGACAAGGCCACAAATACCTTCTGTGTAAGTACCACTCAAGAAACAAATTAACCAATGAAAAAACATGTGGAATTTGGAGCCTAATGAATTTAAGTGTATGTGTATCTCCCAAACAGAAAAAACAGTGGTCCAAGCAGATTTCCCAAAAGAGAAAACAAAATAGAACAGGCAAAACAAAAAGGAGTTCTCTTAGTTTATGCCTCACAGTGAACACTTTGAGGGATGTCATCAGAATTAATGACAGACTAATGGCAATCAGAGTTCAGTCCAATTATAGGGCAGTATTCATAATCTCAGCCTATGCCCCACAACAGGGTTGTGATAGTGAGGAAAAGAGTGCATTCAGATAGCAGTTGCAGGAATTACTAGATAGAACAGGACAGCAGGAATTGGTGTTGATAATGGAGAAACTGAACATGCATACTGGAACAGACAGAAAAATATATGAGGACTGCATGCATACACATGTTTGGTGCAACAGGAATAAAGAAAGAGAGGCCATTGTAAACTTTTATCTGGTAAATGGCTTGATAATAGCCAACACATAGGGTCATAGGTTCATAGGATGATACTAGGCTATTGGCCCAGAAGCCCTTATAAGCCTAGCCAAGAATTTTACCCATATTCCGTCAAAGTCAGCACCCATTTTCCCTGTCCAACAGAGACACAGGTGGGATCCCAGGGAATATTTTCTGTTTCCCATCCAGTCGTCCAGGTTCCTCTTAAAAAAGGCTAGAGATGTACTCTGCTTGACATGAAGAGGGAGTCTATTCCACAGATGGAGGAGTCTTTGTGACACAAATCTATCCCGCCAACAAGTTCTATTCAGGTCACAAACCAGGTTAAGGCCTTGCGTGCAGTTGCTCGAGTGGAGTTTGTCTTATGGATATGCAGCAATTCCATCAACGCTGGGTCTGAAATGGCCTTGTATGCCAGACACAGGTCACCTCTGAACAGCCTGTATGAGACTGAGTAGAGGGACAGGGCTTTTAGCCCATCTGTATAGGATAGGTGTTTGAGACCCTGGATTTTCCTGGTCAGGAACCTCTGTGGTCTCTCCAACTGCTGCATGTGCTTGGCAAGGTACATGCCAAAGGAGGCATTGTACTCAATAGGCCTGATAAGGAAGGAGTACAGGGATGTTATGACCTCCTTGTTCCTCAATGAAATACCGTTATTTATGAGTTGGGCCATGTAGAAAGCCTTTTGTACAATGGAGGCAATGTCATGGTCAAAAGTCAGGTTGCTATCAACCTGGGTGCCCAAGCCCCTCACAACTGATTGCATGCTTAGTACATTGTTATTAATGTGATAATTAATGGGGATGACATTTTCCCCAAAGGGGATAATGATGCATTTTTTGGCATTCAATTTGAGGCCATGCTTTTGGAACCAGTCATTAGTTTGGGTAAGGCCCTCTTGGAGGATGTTCACATCAGTAGGGGAATTTAAGACAGCACCCAGCTTGCAGTCATCTGTAAACATGGTCAGCCACAGACCACTGATTGTGGCTTGCACCTCAGAAAAGTATATCCCAAACAGTAGAGGCTCTAAGATCGTTCCTTGGGGTACACTGCTCATTATGGGTCTACTACTAGAGGTGGCTTCCCCTACTTTGACTGAGTGGGTTCTATCAGTGAGCCAATTAGCTACCCATCCAGTAACAATCAGGTTGATGCCTAGCTGGGAGAGTTTATCTATTATGCCTGAGTTGGGAATAGTGTCAAAGGCTTTGGCAAGGTCAAGGTAGGGGGCGTTTACCATCTTCCCCTTGTCCATGAACATGGTTCAGAAAGACAGACAGTCACAAGATTACATACAAGATTGCCCAACATGCAACTCAGGTAGACTCTGTCCTACTAAGGAAAGTATGCTGAGTTAGAATCAGTGATTGCAAAGTCATCACCAGTGAAACAGTCAGCTGACAACATAAACCACTACTTGGCACAATCAGATTTAAACAGTGGTCAGAGAAGACACTAAGGCCAACAGAGATCAGGCTGAAAACCTGAAAGTTGACTGGAAAGAACGCACAACAGTTCAAATAATGACTCAGAGCTGTAGCACCTCAAGAAGAACAGGAGGAAAAAGGTGGAGTTCAAGAAGAATTGCAGTGCCTTAAATCAGCATGTGAGGACTACAGAACAGATATGTGGCCAAACCAGGTATAGAAATAAGATACGTAAGGAAAGCCGGTGCTGGAATGCAGAAGTCAAGGAAGCAATCAAAAGAAAGAAGGCATGTAGGAAAAATTGGGAGATAGAAAGGATAGACCAGGATAGGAAGGAATACTCATTGGCTAACAAAGAAGCTAAGAATAGAGTTGCAATAGTAAAGACATGTACAACATAGGCACTCTACCAGCTTCTGGAAAGCAAGTCAGTAGTTGGTCCAAAGAAAAAAAATATCAGGTTGTTACATAAAGACAGAAAAATAAAGAAGATAGTCAGACATGCATTCATAACGGATGACAGCAAAAATCTGCTCACCAGTCCACAGGACATCAAAGACAGATGAAGGGAGTACTTCCAACAACTTCTTAATGAAGAAAACCTCACAGAAGCTGCACTGCCCCAGACACAGCCAACAATGAGAGAACAAGAGGAGTCCACCAAAGATTAAATAAGGACAAATGAAGTCAGGAAAAGCAGCAGGCTCGGATAAGGTCACAGCAGATATGATAAAGATGCTGGGTGAGAGAGGGAAGAAGTGGCTCCTGAGGGTACTCATGGCAGTCTGGAGAGAAAGTCATATCCCAGAAGACTGGAGAATAAGCATACTAATGCCATTGTTTAAGAACAAAGGGGACATTCACAACTGTTGGCAGTACAGAGGTATCGGACACCTGTTACATAACATGAAAGTTCTGGATAGAATGATTGATAAACGAATACAAAAAGTAGTAGAAAGTAAGATGGAAGATGAGCAGTTCAGGTTCAGATCTGGATGCAGCATAAATGCCCCCATGCTTGCAGTGAGACAGTTGAGAAGAAGCTACAGATGAGGAAAGAGTACAAGTGGCATTCCTAGACTTGGAGAAAGTATATGGCAAGGTCCCAAGAAAGTTGACTTGAGCAGTCCTGTGGTGGTTTGAAGTCCCAGAGGCACTGGTAGAATTAGTGCAAGCTATGTACAAGGACTGTATGACTCACGTATGAACAGTGTTGGGTGTCACAGAGGCATTCCCAGTGGGAGTAAATGTGCAACAGGGTTCAGCTCCGAACCCTCAGCTATTCATACTGGTAATGGACTATATTAGCTAAGAGGCTGGGGGGACAGTTTAACAAAGTTTTTCTATGAGGATGATGTGGCATTACAGCCATATGCTGAGCAATACCTTCAGCAAGGATAGGAGAATGGAATGTAAAACTGAAAGCACATGGAATGAAACTGACTACAGAAAAGACAGTTGTAATGGAAGCAAATGGTGTAAAGAAGCAGCTGAGAACTGAAATAGAATGGAAAAGAGTGGAACAGGTTAACACGTTCAAGTATCTGGGAGGGGTGGTTGAGTACAAGGCAAGTATGAAAGAAGAGGTGAAAGCTAGAATCAGTGAAACTGCAGCCAATTGGCATGGAGTGTCAGGTGTAGTATTTAACAAACAAATGCCAAGGAAGCTGAAAAGTAAGGTGTACAAAACAGTGGTGTGACCAGTATTACTATATGGTACAGAAACCTGAGCAGTAAAGGCAGAGCAGTTGAGGAAGCTAGAGGTGATGAAGATGAAATGCCTGAGATGGATGGAAGGGTACACACTGTGAGATGGATGAAGAAATGAGGACATAAGAGCAGAAGTCAAAGTAGCTCAAATTGCAGAAAAGTTCAAATAGAACAGATGATTGTGGCTCAAGCACATGTGCAGAAAAATGAAATACAATCTGCTGAAAAAGATTTGGGGCAGACAGGAAGAAAGCAAGAGGAAACAAGGGCAAAGAAGTGGATGGATCATGTGAGAGATGACCTGTGATAGTCAGGTATGAGTATTGAAAAAGTCAGGAGAGTGGCATTGAACAGACAGATATGGCAACAGTTGATATGAGGGATGGAAAGCTGGCATGGCTGGTGGGAAGTTTTCATAATGGTTAACGTGTTTACCTCACATACAGAAAATGCAGGGTTAGATTCTCACATGAGGTAATTGGCTAGGCTTAAGAAGTGGCCTACAAGGGCAGTTAACTTAGTACTAATCTATGAACCTAACAACCCCTACCCCATTTTGAAAATGGGAAGAAAGGATTCGTGATTATTATGCACATGATGATTTGCCACATAGAACAAAAACACCAGGCCAAGCAGATTTCTCAAAACAGAAAACAAAGTGGAACAGGTAAAACAGAAAGCAGCTGTATCATTTAAGCAACTCACAGATAAAAAGAGATTTACTTTCCTCAACCAGTAATGTGTCTCCAACAGTGCTTGCAGTTTTTGCAGGCCTTGTGTCTTATCAGAAAAGACAAGACCACAGACATTCTCTCTGTATTTAAAGGGAGAATGTCAATGATGCCATGTTCTGACAATGTTTTTATAACAGAAATAGATAGCTACTGTTCTGAAAATCACACATATCACTTATTGTCTACATGTTCCAATCTACTTTCTTTGCATTTTGCTATTTTAGTTCTGCAGGGTGTCCTGCTCTCCATTTACACAAACAGTACCTCCCACAAGCTGACATCATCCTTCTTTTCCTGCCTCCTCCTCCCTTCCTACTTGGACTACACATTGTTTGACATTCCCAGGAGTGTATTGATTCCCCTGAGAAGCCAATGCTACTTTGATATAGCTCCATCCCAAATTTCAAGAATTCATCAAAAAGTGAAACTAGACAGTTACTCATCAATGAAACTATGAAAACTAACTTGAAAATGTTTTAAGTATGCATAAGCACTTTCATTTTCCAAAGTGGAAAAAGATTTAAAAGCAGGATTCAATAAACTCCATGTTGGCTTTGTGTGAAGCCAACACAGAGTTTACACGTTTTGTGCAGTGAGCAGCAGACGTAATTACATATTCATGCCTCGCACCACATTTAAACATAAACAAGCACAGTTTCATGGCTGGCAACAGTGTTGGTTTCCAGGAAACTGTGTAAAGCAACACAGATAGTGAACTTGTTTACTTTACAGCAATCTAGGTTAGCAGGATTGCATGGAATGCCACAACGATTATCACATTTTATCATATTGTAATGTATATGTTCCAAACACAGTAAAGGACAGTGTATACAGTGCAGAGTACTGTGAAATCCCATTCCAGACATTCTGTACCAAAGTTGGATAAATGATCTGTAAGGATACATTGACTGCCATTTAAAATAAACAGTCAGGGGAAGTGTTTATATTGCATAGGGACACACAGATGAATTGTAGGAATGAATACAGGAAAAGAGGACAGGTTAAACATTGTAATGTACAGCAGATGAAGGCATGTAAATGGAAGACAGTTGTAGCAGGAACATTAATCACATATCAACATGCTACAATATGGACTTCACAGTAAAAATGTAATTATGTGACTGTCAGACATGGTGACATAACAATGGAGAAGATGCCTTTGTGAGATAAGCACTCTAACATGAACAATGTAGAGGACATATCTCAGGGATGTAATATACAACTGGGGTTGAGTGCATATTGTGAAGCTGTGCAAAATGATATGCCTGAATCTGAGTGTAATTTCAGCAGAGGTTTCAAACAAGTAGGACAGTCACAGGCCCATGGACAACAGTAAAAGAAGCATGCACAACTTTGGACAATATCAGAATAATACCACCAGTAATCTCATGTCTCTGACACAACATATGTGATTCATAGTGATCATAGATGGTTCTGAATGAGTAGACTTGTACAACTATTATGACATGTCAGCAATGTATGACAGTAATCAAGCACACCATCCTGACATCTGCTGGAGGTATTACCATACCTTATGTGACATTATGATAAATCAAGGCTAGTTTACTGGTGTGCATGGCATATATGTGGCACAATCCACACTGTCATGAATGTATCCTATGCCATCAATGTTGTCAATATTGTCAAACAGCTATGTATGTACTGTGTGCATCGCACGTGCATCTGGTGTAACATCTTGATCGGTGTTCTGCACCATCAGACAGTAATGTTTATGCAACAAAAATACCTAGGGATGGCCAATAAGTGTGGCAGTTTACTGTGGTAAAGGTGTTATACTTCAGTATCAGCATCACTGGAAAATGTGTAGGGAGGTACATGAAGAAGGGTGTATTGTATTCAGTTACTGGTGTGAGGAAGGCTGTGAACTACGCTGGTATTCTGGCATTTGATGTGGATGTCCTGCACTTACTCAGTAGTTGTGTTACATACAAGGGAGTACTCACCACTGTGGCCACATGCTGGTGGACATTCCACATACCATCTAAACCAGGTCACATACCAATTGGTCTGCTAATAGGGTTTGATGTCTACATTAGCCTTAGTTTGTGCACTTCTTTTCATAATGTAACAAATCCCCCCATGTTTTTGTTTCATCTCATTTGTTATCATGGATGTAGCAGGAGGTTTTGGTGTGTATTGATACTGTCTATGTTATACTGATATCACAGTTAGAGTCAATGAATGGCTCCAGTCTGTAATCCTCCAGACAGCTGTTTTGACACAATATGTGTATGTCATTCCTGATGTCTGTGACTTGATGGACAAGAAAGAACCTAGTAGACAGCCATGATGTGTGGACCTGATCACTGTACCAGAGATATATGTCACATCACATTACAACATATTTAGATGTCATGTATGCGATACAGTGGTCTACCCACTTGGCGATATAAGTGTGTATGGCCACATCTGACAGTGATAAGTGAATACCTCAGTGTAGATTTGTGTCAAATGCCTTGGCCTAGTCAAGTTCCACAGGATGATATTGTTATCATCATGCATGCCATCAATGACCTCTTTCATGACATCTAACAGATGTAAAACACATGGATGTAGCATTAACAACTCACACGTCTGTTGCACCCAGCCATGAAATTAATAGTGTCCATATATAAAAGGTCCTTGATTTGTCAGCAAGAAAATACAGGCCCTACAAACCAAAGAATGATGTATGTGTATAGATTGAAAGTCCTGTCACTGTACTCTGTATCGTGTAACATGAGGTGACTTGTACCTGGCCTACATGCCAGTCTATAACTGATGGGAATACTACACATCTGCAAATCAGCTACAGCTGATGATATCAGCAGTGTCTGGTGAGGAGAAAATGCTAATAGCAATGTCCCACATGCTGGTGTAAAATGCTCTCTCTAATGTCAAGCAAGTGCACAACCACATACACACCACAGTTGACTGCAGTGAGAACAGAACCCCTACCTAAGTACACTGTCTAGAGAACTCTGTATTTAAGGAAAGTGCCACAGCTCAAGTCTGACTTGGAGAGTGTCAGACAAAAGTTTATAGCTGATGACAGCAGCAGTGTCTGGTGAGGAGAAAATGCTAATAGCAGCGTCCCACAAGGTAGTGTAAAATGCTCTGTCTAATGTCTAGCAAGTGCCCACACACACACACACACACACACACACACACACACACACACACACACACACACACACACACACACACACACACACACACACACACACCAGCTGACTGCAGTGAGAACAGAACCCCTACCAATCTAAGTACACAGACTGAAGAACTCTGTCTTTAAGGCAAGCACCATGGAACATGTCTGACTTTTACAAGACTGCAGGACAACTTATAGTGGATGATATCACCAATGGATGTTGGAGAGAAGAGGTTGGGAAGCCAGCATCAAATGGATGTGTAAACGTGCAAGTGTCAAAATATTGTCATTCCATGGGAATGGAGTAGTAACTGTCAGATACACACTTATGGTCCTCTGGCTAGATAGGCACACACACACACACACACACACACACACACACACACACACACACACACACACACACACACACATACACACACACACACACCAGTTCACTGTAGTGAGAACAGAAATCTATCAACTAGAGAGCACAGTACTTTTATGCAAGCACCATGGCACAAGTCTGACTTTTACAAGGCTAAAGGACAACTTATGGTGGATGACAGCAGAGCTGGATGTTGAAGAGAAGATGTTGGGAGGCCTTTATGAAAGGAATGTGTAGGCACATTCAACTGTCAAGATATTTAAAGTTCTGAATGTTACCAGCCTGATGAGTGTGCAATGTGTAGCATGTGGTGATTGTGTTCCAGTGTCGGGTGTAGTTTAAGAGACAGCTTAACAAACTATATGCAAACAGGTGTCCAGATTACTGCAAGTATTTGAAAATCTGAATGTGTATTGTCATTCTACAGATGTACATGGTATATCCTACAACATTTGTTACATGTAGTGTAGTTGATATATTTGTGAACAAGTACTGAGAGACCAGGGTTGCAGTGCATGGAGGGAGGTAACACATGACTGCATTGTAAATATGCGACATATTCTTAGACAAGGCCTTCATTTTTTTATGTTTCCATATGCAGTTTCATGGCATGAAGACTACATGGACAGTAAATAAAAGTAATGCATGCTATTGTCCCCTTTGCATACGTACTGATGAGCAGCAGGTTTACCCGATGACCACAAAGTGTTTGTGCATGCAGGATACACATTTCTACTGCTTTCCCTGTTTGCACATGCCTAAGCAGTGTGCAAATGCAAGGCTCACTGTTAAAATTATGAGAATTAGTACTGAGTGTACGAAACTCACCTGCTGCTTAGCTGACTCTGTGGCAGCAATTGTAAATGCATTAACACATTTCTTTTTTTTTGAGACCAGGTGATATAGGGTTCAAATTCAGCTGTAGGTAATACTTTTAAATAAGTAATGATAATACAATAACATTTTACTGTGCTCTACCTTCACTATGTGTTACTGTATTTTGGTGAAGCACAGCATTCTTAACTCATTCCTTCCAGTACCATTTCCTCCAGTACAGCTCTGTTGAGTGTGTACCTTTAACTCCCAGTGGGTGTGGCTTGGGCCTTTAAAAAAATGAAGTTATCACCTTGCAGTTCTAACAAATACTCATTGACAGAAATCAAATATGAATACAATTGTGTTTGCCATCATGTATGCTTCAAGGTAAAATGTTAGGATACATTGTATGTAGCATGGTTTCAGAATTATTAATTATGAATTATTAATGCAAATATGAGCAAATAATGTTCAATGCCTGTAGGCATAATAGGAGGTAACTGCAGAAATACCTGGAGGCGCACTCAGCTGTAATGAGTTAAGCACCACTGAGCAAAAGTAATCTCACCATTGAAGAGTCATTCACCATTGCTTGGCATTGGTGTGTGATTCCAAACTCTGGGCAGAGAGACCAAAAACTGAAGGGCTCCATTGATTTTCTTGGTACTTATGTGTGTTGCCTGTGAGACTCTATTTTTTGACCATATTATAGGTGTTAAAATGGGGTAGATAGGAAAGTGGTGAAATGGGGGGCAAGCAGGGGGAATAACAAAGGGAAAGCAATATAGGACTGTGCATGAGGGAGGTAAGAAAAAAACATACCTATCTATTGCTTTAACAGTGTAAACTGAAAATATGTACAGAATATTAGCTGAATTTGGACTGTCACCTCCACAAAGAGGGGTGACAACAATGCAATCCAGTTGTACTCTCAAGTGGACCAAATCAAATGAGTCAAGAAGATGTGTGTGCAAAATGGACAGCTATGCAGAGGATGATACGTTTCTGTGGGACAGGTGCCCATTTTTTTCTACTTTAGTAAGAGAGGAATGCTGGGTAATGGATGTTCGTACTTCTGGGTCAGGCAAGTTGTGTATGTGAGAAAGCAAATGCAAACAAACAGGACAAACAAGACAAGATGCAGGAATGATGAGTAGCACAAAGGTTTGGGGAACACCATGATTGGGATAAGGGAGGGGAGGGGACAACCCAAGCTCATGCCTGTCAAATGTGGGGACAGTGAGAATCTAGTCCTCACCCACAGGACTCTCATCACTGCTACTCCACTGACTGCTGGAATGCTTGATGTCTTCTCCTCAAATGGACAATGAGGGAGAGCAACCTCTCAATTTGGTGTAGGACTACAACAATGTTGCTGTGGATGACCCTATGCACCAACCCTGGCATCTCCTGGGGGGGGTGCTGAAATCCCCACCTCTGCCAGTACTCTCAGAGGGTACCACAGCACCAGCAGCTGGGGTAGTGCTCCCTGAGGGTGTAGGTAGTGCAGGGGCAGCAGAGGCAGTACTGCCAGGTTGGGTCCCAGACATGCTGGGCACTCGTGCTGGAGCTGGGGGGAGTGGGGACAGGCTAAGCCACTGGGATTGGCCTACCTCACTGTACTGTGAAGCATTTAGTGTTTCTTTTACATATGTATGACATGGAGACATTTTGATGAGACATTGTAGAAAATCAAAAAGAGATAAGGTATACAATTAGTACCGTAATATGTGACATACAATGCATTATCACAATTATACAAATATTTTATCAGAACCTTTAGTTTTAAGTATATGTCCTAACAAATATAATTGCAGATTGCTCAGAGTAATCCTTGCAACGTGCATATTGCACATATGCTTGGTCCAATTATACAGCAAGGCATTTATGCCACTTACATAAACTGTAAGTCTGCCAGCCCAGCTAGCTGGAATTTTATAAATAATTCTATGTTATGTGTGAATATTGCTATGATTTATACAGAACTATGTAGTATGTTATATACTGAGCTTCAAGAATGTAACCACAGTGTGCACTACTGGAAAAGAACAGAAATGTATATAATGTATATAAACTGGGTCTATATTAGATGACTAAATGTTTAGTTTATCGAATAACTAAACATCGATCACTAATAATCGAACAAACAAAACAGCGAACAGCAGTTTCCACTGTCGTTGCCCAACCAAAAAAAATAAATAAATAAACACAAATGAAGTGGAGGCCCTTCGTCACCCACACCCACCAATGTGGGGGACTGTGCTCCCCATACACCCCTAACTAAATATACCAACTCTGAGATTACACCACATAACGACCAAATGGCTTGTTTCCCTGAGTGGAACTGCCATTCGCAGTTTTGTTCATTTGATTATTAGTGACTGACGTTATTCGATAAACTAAAGATTCGATCATCTAATATAGACCAGTATAAACTATATACCTCTGTAAATGTATATATTAATAGTAAAAGTTGGAAGATACGGAGTTAAATTTTAAGGCTTCAAGAAAATAAGTTGTAATCAGAATGATTTTTTGATTGTGTTCATCTCTCAGTTTCACTGAAGGAGACAGGATGTCTAGAGCTAGATGTTTCTTTCTATTGTCTTGAAACAGAAATAATTACTAGGTTTAAAATGTAAAGTGTTTTTATTTCTCTGTGACTTCCTAGCAGCTGCACATCTGAGAAATGGATATTTTTCACAAAGAAATGCAAACATTTTGTTACATTTCTGTTAGCCTGGGAACTGAAGGCAGGTGACAGGAAGAGTGATGTCATCCATCTGACCCAGCAGTAATGTTTGATAGTAATTTAAGAACTCTCTCAGAGAAAGTTTGTGCATTTTGTATTTGTCTTTGGACCTGGAACATCCTCTTATCACCACTTGCCTTGCTAATAGCAAGTAACCAGGGTACATTAATCTCTCTTAGAGACAGATAGGAATATAGTAAGATTAGTTTAGATGTTTTCTGTATTTATTTGAGACTGCCCTGAAATGTTGTTTTAAAATATTTCCCGTGATTCTGAACTTTGTAGTTACTGTACTGTTTGAGTATTGTCTTGCTCTTTTATTATTTATTATTAAATATATTTAAACCTTTTAATTGTGGCTGGTTTGTTTAGAGATATTTAAGCTCTTAGAGTACTTGCATATGTATTTGATGACACTGTATAGGATACTCCAGTAGCCTTGAAAGTCTTGGTCACACTTACCATTTGGATAATAGTAACATTAAACAGTAGGATTGGACACCCTTTGGTAAGGGCGTTACACTAGCTGATAAGTAAGGGTGGCTGGTGGCAGCTGGTACTACCTTATAGTCTGGGCAGAAGGGGTATAGCTAGTAAACCTGTGCCAGCCTTTCCCAGGTGTGTGTGTGTGTGTGTGTTTGTATATCAATCAAATCTTAAAGTGTGAGTGTGTCAAGTACTTGAACAGGGACATGACACACTGGTTGGACAGAGAAGGTGCAGGAGGTCTTAGTGTAGCCACTCAGCTGAGATCTTAACCCTATAGCTGTGCCAGTGGGGAGTCTTATTGGGGATCTGGAGAAAGAGGGAGAAACCAGGCACAGACTGACTGTGATCTCTGTGTGCTCCAAAGGGATATTGTACTTTACTGCGTGTGTACTTGTCATCCTCCCAATGTGTAAGTCCTTCACTGGTGGTAGTGGTGAGGATTTAGGCTCCTTGATTACTGGGCCAGTGCAGGGGTATCATATATTAATTGTTTGGCAGTGGTGGGATATACACATCACATATTAATTGGGTGATAGTGGTGAGATAGACACATCACATATTAACTGACTTGTAGTGGTGTGGATAATGAATTCCTGTTGCTTGTGTACAGTGATCAGTGAAGGTGTTTGTAGTCTCAATCAGCCGTGCAGTGAACATTCAGAGTTCATATCACAATTGTTTTATTTTTTTGTTAGCTTAGTTAGTCAGGGAGAGCAGGCAAGCATGTCAGCAGAGGAGTATGGCAAGCTGACAAGGAGCCAGTTGGCTGAAATGTGCCAGGCTAAAGGATTGGTGCATGCCAACCTGACTAAAGCAGATATGATTGTAGCCTTAGTCACAGCTGCATCACAGAATAGGAACCAGGAGGACAATCAGACTGGCCATGGATATGTACAACTATCAGAAAATGGACAGGGTTACCTTTCCACACACAACTTAAAAATCTGTCTGGAGTTAAAGAGACCTGAGCTAGAGGCCAAGTGTTTGGAAATAGAGGCAGCAGAAAGACTGAGGAAAATGAGAAACTGCAATCTCTGAAGGCTGAGGAAAATGAGAAACTGTGACATCTGCAGGCTGAGAAGAATGAGAGGCAGAGGCAACATGTAAAGGAGATGCTGACTCTTTGCCAGAGTCATGGAGGTTCATAGGTTCATAGGTGTGTACTAAGCTAATGGCCCTGGAGCCTTTACAAGACTAGCCCATAGAAGTGCCCTGGCATTGTGCCACCCAACGTTAGTTCCCAGTGTCTCTATCAAGTAGAGCCACTGGAGTGATCCCTGGGGTTAACTTTCTATTACCCATCCACTCATCAAGATTTCTCTCGAAGAGGGACAGTGAGGTGTTCTGCTTGCCATGTATGGGGAAGTCTATTCCAGAGCATGGGCAGTCTCTGTGTGAGGAACCTGTCCCTCCAGCATGTTCTGTTGATTGTGGTAATAAGGTTGAGGTCTCTGGAGCATGTGGTGTGGAGGGATTGGGATTTCTTTAGATATAGCATTTCTAACAGAGCTGGGCCAGACATGGCTTTGTAAGTCAAGCAGAGATTGCCTCAAGTAGGCGATATGAGACACTGAATAGCTGGCGTCTTTTGAGTCTGTCCATGTAGGACATGTGTTTAATGCCTAGGATCCTCTTTGTGAGGTACTTCCGTGGCCTCTCCAGCTGTTGCAAGTGTCTAGTGAGGTACATGCCAAATGGGGCATTATACTTGATGACTGGTCTAATGAGGGAAGAGTAGAGAGAGAGAGATGATGATGTCTTTCTTCCTGGATGTAAAAGCCTTGGTAATGAAATGCACCACATAGAAGGACTTTCTGACCACAGTGGCAATGTGGTGGTCAAAGGAGAGGTTGCTCTCCACCTGCATCCCCAGATCTCATATAACGCATTCAGTGTTCAGTGGGCTCTCATCGATGTGGTAATTAGCGGGAACTAAATTTTTACCAAAGGGGATGAAGACACATTTTTTGGCGTTAAGCTTAAGGCCATGGTTTTGATACCTGTCATTGGTCTCAGTGAGGCCTTCCTGTAGGATGTCTGCATCACTTGGGGAGTTAACTCCCAGCTTGCAGTCGTCTACAAATTTGATCAGCCAGAGTCCTTCCATGTTGGCCTGGACTTCTGAGAAGTAGATGTAGAACAGGAGAAGACCCAGGACCAATCCCTGTGGGACTCCACTTGTGACTGGTTGGCAATCTGACTTGGAGTCCCCTACTTTCACACTGTCTGCTCTGTCTGTGAGCAAATTTGCAACCCACCTAGTGATATAGGGGTTAATGCCTAGTCTGGTGAGTTTATCAGTAATTCCTGAGTGAGGAATGGTATCAAAGGCCTTGGCCAGCTCAGGGTAGGCTGTATACACTGCCTTATCTTCATCCACAGCCCTGGTGATTGACTCAAAGAAGTCAACCAGATTGAGCAGGCATGGTCTCCCTTTCACAAAGCCAAATTGCATGGGGTATAGAGTTTGGAGATTTCCTTTATCTATATTAATCAGGTCCATGATGATGTGCTCCATAGCTTTACATATCAGACTTGTCAGGCCAATGGGGCAATAATTCCCAGGTTATGGGGAATGGAGTAACCAAACCTCAGAAGCAACAAATGCCAGCAAATTTCTTCCAGAATATACAGAGGGGGACAATTTTGATAGTTTCATCCATATGATTGAGAGGGTACGTAAACAGTATAATGTTAACCAATGGCTCTGAGTATGGTTCCTGACCCCCTTACTCCATCATAAAGCTGTAACTGTTCTTTCCAAACTATCTGACACTGATTATTTAAATTATAATGTTATAAAGAACTGTTTGCTAGATTGTTTTAAATTAACACCTGAAGCTTATAGGAAAAAGGTTCATGATCATAGATGCAAGGCAGATGCAAGTGTATGTGAATATGTTGCTGAATTAAGTACTTATTTTAATATGAGGGTGAGTGGATCTCAGGTCACCACTTTTGAAGGGCTGGCAGACCTTTTGGTGAGGGAACAATCCATTAGCACTTTGCCTGAGGACATGAAAATCTGGTTAGCTAATAGACAGTGTACTACTGCAGAGGAATTGGGGAAGAAGGGAGACCTATACCTAACAAGCAGGGCATCACTGCACAGGAAAGGGACACCCAGTGCTGCTCATGGGTCTAAGGGAACCCATGGTAGGCAGCCCAGAGTCTGCCAGTAGCAGGGAAAGCCACTAGTCCAGGTACACACCCAGAGCCAAGGGTTAAATGTTTTAAATACAACCAGTGAGGCCATGTAGCATACAGATGTCCATGGAGGCAAGATGGGGAACAAAAGGTAGGAGAGCCAGTAAGTGGGAATGACAAAATGCCAGCAGTAAATTGTCTCAAGCCAACAAGGGTGCCAAACTACCACAAAAGGTTATATCCTATCTTAGTGAATGGCAAAGAGGCCATGGCTAAGAGAGACACAGCCTCTGACATAACCATTGTGAATCCTGCAATGGTTACAGAGCACCACTACTTGCTTGGGCAGTCTACTCCAGTCAGAGCTTTATGAGGGACCCCATTCCAAATACCTTTGGCTAGGGTTCACCTTGACTGGGAGGGTGGAAATGGAAGCCAGCAAGTAGGTGTGTTTGAGGATATCCCTGCAGATGTCCTAATAAAGAATGATTTTGATACTGCAGTACTGTGTGTTCATGCAATTACATGCAGTCAGGCTTGGAGACAAGCATGTGGGTCTGGTAGCCTGGGGGAGACCCAGATAGACCGCACACTTGCAGTCAGGATTGGCAAGGTAGTTATTTCAGGGAGGGAGCTATGTTGTACCAGTGAGACTGAAGGTGAGCCACAGCTGCTTGCAGGTACTGATGTTCCCTTGGACAGAGTAACTGCAAGGGCAGTGGTGAGTAGTAGTAGTACTTAGGCTGACAGTGAGGCACCGCTGTCAGAGGATACCAGTCCTTCTGTGGAAGGGGAGCTGGAAAGGGTTACAAAGAGGGAGATGAGACAGGCTCAGCCCTCAGACCCTGCATTACAAGGCCTGAGGGAGGTAGCTAGTGAAGCATCTGATTCTCAAGGGAAGGGGAATCTGTATACTGGGACAAAGATTACTGTATAGAGAGTGGAACCCTGAGGGAGAGCAAAAAGGTGAGAGAATACAGCAATTGGTTGTGCCCATAGCCTACAGTCTCACACTTCTAGCCATAGCCCATGATATTCCCTTTGCTGGTTATATGGGCATAAAACATACAAAGAGATGTATTATTCAGACTTTCTATTGGCCTGGGATTTCTAGAGATGTAGCAGGGTACTGCATGACTTGTGAGGAGTGCCAGAAGTTAGGCAAGGCAGGAGACAAGGTGAAATCTTCTTTAATGCCTTTGCCTGTGATTGAAGAGGCATTACAGAGGGTAACTATGGATATTGTGGAGCCTCTGAGTACCCCATATTCCACAGGGAAAACGTATATCCTGGTGGTAGTAGATTAGGCTACCAGATACCTTGAGGCAGTGGTTCTATCCTCCACTGAGGCAGAAAAGGTGGCAAATGCTTTGTTAGAGATTTTCAGCCGGGTAGGTTTCCCAAAAGAAATACTGACTGACAAAGGTACCAATTTCATATCATATCTGCTGGTTTGTCTGTGGAAGTACTGTGGGGTGAAGCACCTAAAGACCACACCTCTACTATCCCCAGACTAATGGTCTTGTTGAGAGGTTAAACACTACACTCAAGACGATGTTATGGGCATTTTCAGACCAGTTTAAGAGGGAGTATGGACAAATATTTGCCCCATCTGTTGTTTGCTTACAAAGAGGTGTCCCAGGACTCCACAGGTATTTCACCCTTTGAGTTTTGTATGGGCATAGGGTGAGAGGACCTCCAGATTGGATTCAAGATGAATGGGAGGGTGAGTGTAAATCCCACAAGGAGTCTGTTGTGGCATATGTCATAAACCTCAGGACAAGGCTCAGGGAATTTATGGGCTTGGCCCAGGAGAACCTGGCAGAAGCCCAACAGCAGGAAAAAGGTGTGGTATGACAGGAAGGCTCAAGCTAGAGAATATGGTGTAGGCCAGCAGGTAATGGATACAACAAGCTGCAGGCAGCCTGGGAGGGACCCTACAAGGTGGTAAGGAAGGTCAAGTGATGCTAACTACATGGTAGAACTGCTAGGCAGGAGGCAGAGGCACAAATTATACCATGTTAACATGATGGAACCTTACCAGGATAGGGAGGCCCTTGTGCTGAGTATTTGCAATGGATTGCAGGAGGACTCTGAGGGGGATCTGGTGACAGATCTCCTCAGTGAGGCTCGGACTGACACCTCAGTAGAAGATGTAGCAATGTCCCAGCAGCTATCCCCTACCCGGGTTCGAGAACTTGGAGCAGTGTTACAGGAGTTTGGGAACATGTTCACTGGGAAACCATGGTGCACCCACCTTGTGCAGCACCATGTGGATACTGGGCCAAAGGCCTATTAAGCAGGCCCCTTATAGGGTGCCTGAGTGAGTAACACAGACTTGGAGGGAGGAGATACAGGAAATGTTGGAAGTAGGGGTAATTCAGGAGTTCAGCAGTCCCTGGGCCCCCCCAGTGGTGCTGATACCAAAGAAGGATAGCAGCACTAAGGACTGTGTGGACTACAGGACATTATTCACACAGAGTCAGATGCTTACCCCATGCCTAAGACAGATGAAGCCCTAGAACATCTGGGTGGATCTAAGTATCTTACCACCACTGATCTTACCAAGGGTTAGTGGCTGGTGCCCTTGACTCCCAGTGCTAGAGAGAGGTCAGCCTTTGTGACTCCTTGTGGCTTGTATGAGTTCACAAATATTGCCCTTTGGGATGAAAAATGCCCCAGCAACTTTCCAGAGGCTGGTAGATCATATCTTAGCAGGAGCAAGAGAGTTTGCCCTTGCTTACCTAGATGAAATTGCCATCTACAATCATTCCTAGCAAGAGCACCTTCAGCATGTCAGGGAGATGCTGGGCAGACTACAGAGGGCAGGGTTGACCATTAAGCCCAGAAAATGTCAGATGGATATGGCAGAGGTCTCCTACCTGGGACATAGAGTGGGGATTGGTAAGATGAGTTCAGAACTTGCCAAAATGGAAGCAATTCAGGCATGGTCTGCCCCTGTTACCAAAAAGCAGATGAGGGCATTCTTAGGGACAGCAGGGTACTACAGAAAGTTCACCCCGTTATAGTACCATAACTGCTCCCCTCAGAGACTTGTCAAGAAAAACCAGGTCAGATAAGGTAGTGTGGTCCCCAGCATGTGAGCAGGCATTCCAGAAGCTTAAAGGAGCTTTGGGAAGACCCCCTGTGTTAGCCAGTCTAGATTGCAGCAAATAATTTGTTGTGCATGTGGATGCTTCAAACCATGAGGTGGGGATAGTACTTAGCCAGGTTTCTTCAGTGGGAGAAGAGCACCCAATGGTTTATCTCAGTGATAGGCTCCAACCCTGGGAGGAATGCTATGATACTGTAGAAAAGGAATGCCTAGCCATAGTGTTGGCACTACAGAAACTTCAGCCTTAGCTGTATGGAAGGAAATTCATTATAGTCACAGACCACAATCCCTTAACATGGTTACATTGAGCCAGCCAGCAAAATGCCAAGTTACTAAGGTGGAGTCTAAGCCGCACTGCAGTGGGATTAGCAATGCCAATGCAGATGGGCTGTCAAGACAGGGAATGAGGTAAGGTATTGCCAGATAGGTGCAACCATCTCAAGCAACATTTCTCAAGAGTCACTTGAAAAACTAGATTGAGTTTTTTTTTTTTTTTGGGGGGGGGGGATTGTGAGACTGCCAGCCCTGCTAGCTGGAATTTTGTAAATAATTCTATTTGTGAATATTGCTATGATTGATACAGAACTGTGCATTATGTATTGAGCTTCAAGAATGTAACCACAGTGTACCCAATTGGAAACAAATAGAAATGTGTACAAACTAGATACATGTGCAAATATATGTTTTAATAGTAGAAGTTGGAACATATAGAGTTAACTTGGAAGGCTTCAAGAAAATAGGTTGGAAACAGAATGTTTTATGATTGTGTTTATCTCTCAGTTTCACTGAAGGAGACAGGATGTCTAGAGCTAGAAGTTTCTTTCTATTGTCTTGAAACAGAAATAATTACTAGGTTTAAAACGTAAAGTGCTTTTACTGCTCTGTGACTTCCTAGTGGCTGCACATAGGTTCAAAGGTAGGTACCAGGCTATTGGCCCCAGTGCCTATATAAGCCCAGCCATAAAGAGTTCCCTAGCTACAGCCACCCAAAAAATATTTTACTGTGCCCCTGTTGAGCAGAGCTAATTCTTAAAGAGGGTTAATGAGGTGCTCTGCTTGACACGAATGGGCAGCTTGTTCCAGAGAATGTGAAGTCTCTGGGATAGGAATCTATCCCTCCAGCAAGTTCTGTTTATTGTGATGACAAGGTTTTGGTCCCTGGAGTGTGTGGGTCGAAGGGATTGGGATTTTTTATGTGTAGCATGTCCAACAGCACTGGGTTTGACATGGCTTTACATGTTGGGAAGAAATCACCTCTGAGTAGACAATATGTGACGGAGTAGAGCTGGAGTTTCTTAAGATGGTCTCCATAGGGCATCTGTTTGAGGCCAGTGATCCTCTTTGTGAGGTATTTCTGTGGTCTCTCCAGTTGCTAAAAGTGTCTTGAAAGGTACATCCCAAATGGGGCAATTGTATTCTATAACAGGTGTAATGAGGGCTGTGTATAGACGGACAATGACCTACTTTTTCTGGAAGAGAAACCTTTTGTTATGAGGTGTGCCACACAGAAGGATTTCCTGACTACTGTGGCTATGTGGTTATCAAAGGAGAGACTACTGTCCACCTGTGTCCCTAGGTCTCGTATCACACTTTTGCTGTTGAGTGGACTACCACCTATGTGGTAGTTTGTTGGCACAGGGTTTTTCCCAAAGGGAATGACTATGCATTTTTTTTTGTGTTGAGCTTGAGGCCATGGCTTTGGCACCAGGCATCTGTCTCAGTGAGGCCCTTTTGAAAAATGTCCACATCACTAGGGGATTCAATAATGGCTTCCAGTTTGCACTCATCTGCGAACTTTGTTAGCCATAAGCCCTCTGTGTTGGCCTGGACATCAAAGAAGTAGATGCCGAACAGGAGGGGACCCAAGACTGAACTCTGTGGTACTCCACTTGTCACTGGTCTGGAGCCAGATTTAGAATTGGCTACTTTCACCGTGTGGGTCCTGTCAGTGAACCAGTTGGCAACCCATCATGTGACATAGAGGTTTATGCCCAGTTTTGGGAGTTTGTCAATGATTCCAGAGTGTGGGATGGTATTGAAGGCCTTGGCGAGGTATAGATAGGCTGTGTGAACCACCTTATCCTCATTCACATCTTTGGTGACTGCCTCAAAGAAGTCAATCAGGTTTAGGAGACATAAGCTACCTTTCACAAACCCAAATTGGGTGGGGTCCAGAGTTTGCAGATTACCTATGTCTTTGTTTATAAGTTCCATGATGATACATTCTATAGCCTTGCAGATCAGGCTTGTCAGGCTGATGGGGCGGTAGTTCCTGGGGTCCATGGTGGATCCCCCTTTGTGGAGTGGTATCACTGTAGCTGTGCCCCATTAAGTAGGCACAAAGGCTGAGGTGAGGCTATAATTGAACATGGTACTTAGGTGGGGAGCCAGTTCATTTTGTAGTTCATGCAGAACACAGCCTGGGATGCTGTCAGGTCCCATGGATGCTATATTCTTGGCTTTGGCAAGTATGTTTTTTACCTGTGTGGCCGTGATTACAGGGACTTGGCATTCATCTGGTATAGAGATGGGCCCTTTAGGTGGTGAGAGGAGGATGAAGTTTGCACTGAACTTATCTGCCAGGATGTTGGCAATATCAGCTGGTTCTATATGTTTAGTGCCATTATGCTTTAACTCAGAGCAGCTCTGAGTGTTACCATTGAGATTCTTGACATAACTATAGAATGCCTTGTGGTTGTCTTTAGAATCTGTGGCAATTTTGTTCTCAAAGCTAGCTTTGGAGGATTTTATGAGGGATCTCAGCTTCTTGCTGATGCTGACAAAGGAGTTTTTCCAGTCTTGGGATTTAACTCTTTTTGTAACAGTTTCTTCTTTCTGTTGTAGAGTTTGTAAATGACAGGGGACCACCAGATTGCCTTCCTTTTTTTGGAGGATAGCATCTTGGTTCTATTTGGGATGGCATGGTCCATGCACTCGTGTATGTGTTCATACAGTGCATTGATGTAGGATTCAGCAGTCATACTACTATTTTCCATCTGCGTGGGTGGAGTGAAATTAGCCACCTCTATCATTAGAAGCATGAAGTTGGCTTTGGAGAAGTTTGTTATGGTGGTTTCCTTAATGGGGGGTGGGGGTGGTATGTAGATGTCAAGGGTGATTAGCTTATGGTCAGATCTGACCAATGAGGAGCTGATCACTGATGTGGTGCACCGGTCACCCATGTTGGTAATGACCAACTCCAGGATATTTCTGGCTCTGGTGGGGGTCTGGACAAGTTGATCCAGGGTACTAGAATTTATGAATTCCAAAAAACATTGAGCAAATGTGTTGGTACATGAGTAGTTTTACCAGTTGATGGCGGGGTAGTTGAAGTCTCCCAGAATGAGGGCATTGGGTTGTACTTTAATATTTTCCAGTATGTTAAGAAAGGTGGAGTGGGAGTCTTGGGGCATGGTGGGGGATCTGTAGCAAGCTACAATTTGGATTGCAGTTTTGCCCAGCATTAGTTGCACCTGGAGAATTTCTGATGCATTATGTTGGGCAACTACCCTCGAGCTGTGGGTAACCTTGGTGAATATGGACACGCCTCCACCTCTAGTGTTTCGGTCTGGGTTAGGAGGCCAAAATGTGTGGTAGGAATTGTAGCCTGGTATAGCAGGGGTGCTCTCTGGAGCCTTGAACCAGGTTTCTGTCACTGCACAGATGTCAATGTTCTTCATTTTAAAGAGTGCCTTGAGTGAGTGCATTTTGAGGTTTAGACTTCTAGCATTGAGTAGCATTAGCCTCAGATTTTGTTTGCTTGACCCAGTTACGGTGGCAATTTTGCCATTTGAACCTTGCCTAAAAAAGGCACTATACGGGTGGCAAGACCCTTAGCCAGTATCTGGAATCCCAAGGGCGACAGGTGCAGGCCATCTCTGGCAAAGCATTGTGGCCTGTCGATCATGTCATCCCAGGCTGACAGATACTGGATCCCCTTAAAATGATACTAGAAGTTTAGCCAATTGTTGAAGTCAATCATTTTGTCCTTGTACTGAGGTATCATTCTGGGTGATGGCATGATGCTACTCTTGGCTAGGGTCATACTTGCCTGGGCTACAAGATATGAGAGCTCATCCATGTCTCTTTTCATCTTGTCTAGTGAGGTACGTCTCAGGTCATTCACTCCAACATGGACAATGACAGAGTCATATTTGTACTTGTTGTTGAGTGACCTGAGTGCATGCATTATGTGGCGGATCCTGGCACTTGACAGGTAGCTGAACATAACCTTCTGCTTGTCCAGCCTGGTGAGTGGGACATTAGGGTGCCTGAATATAGTCACCTATGCATAGTGTGTTGGGTAGGTATTTTTGCCTTAGGGGCTGAGGTTGAGTGGCACACTGGTTTTGTGACTTATGTGTCACTTGGGATGTGTTGGGTGGTGTTGGTTGTTTGCGTTTCAACTTGGGAGATCTCTGTTGTTCGGGAAGATTTATATTAAAATCCTCTGCAAATGTAGGAGTGTGTTGTGTGCTTTTCACAGAGAAACACTAACATTTTAAGTTTCTGTTAGCCTGAGAAATGAATGCAGGTGACAAAGATTGATGTCATCCAGCTGACCCAGCAGTAATGTCTGATAGTAATTTAAGAACTCTCTCTCAAAGAAAGTCTGTGCATTTTGTATTTGTCTTTGGACCTGGAAACATCCTCTCATCAGCGCTTGCCTTGCTAATAGTAAGTAACCACGGTACAGTAAATCTCTTCGAGATTTAGAGGAATATAGTAAGATTAGTTTAGATGTTTTCTGTATTTATTTTAAACTGTCCTGCAATGGTGTTTTAAAATATTTCCTGTGATTCTGAACTTTGTAGTTACTGTATTGTTTCAGTATTGTCTTGTTCTTTTATTATTTATTAATAAATGTATTTAAACCTTTTAATTGTGGCTGGTTTGTTCAGAGATATTTAAGCTCTGAGAGTATTTGCATATGTATTTGATGACATGGTGAAGGCCACTCCAACAGCCTTAAAAGTTTTGGTCACACTTACCATTTGGATAATAGTAACATTACACAGTAGGATTGGACACCCTTTGATAATGGCCTTATAGAAGCTGATAAGTAAGGGTGGCTGGTGGCAGCTGCTACTACCTTATAGTCTGGGCAGAAGCGGGCATAGCTAGTAAACCTATGCCAGCCTTTCCCAGGTGTGTGTGTGTGTGTGTGTGTGTGGTTGTGTATCAATCAAATCTCAAAGTGACTGTGTGTCAGCTACTTGGGCAGGGACACTAAGCACTGGCTGGACAGAGACGGTGCTGTACATCTTAGCTTGGCCACTCGGCTGAGATCTTAACCATATAGCTGTGCCAGTGGGGAGTCTTATTGGGGATTTGAAGAAAGAGGGAGAAACCAGCCCCAGACTGACTGTGATCTCTGTGTGCTCTTAAGGGAAATTGTACTTTACTCTGTGTGCACATATCATTCTCCCAATGTGTACATCCCTCACTGGTGCTAGTGGTGAGGATTGAGGCTCCTTGATTACTGGGCCAGTGTAGGGGCATCATATAAAGCTTAATTTATGTAATATTATTCCTTTACTGCTTTTTTATGTATTATTATTAAAGAAACGCAATATTGTACAGTTGTCACTCATGGTATTTGAACCCACAGCCCCAGGCCATCGAAGTCCAGATAGCAGAATTAAACTCACACAAACATAGTAGACAGCATACCCTCAGTCATACATCTAATAAAAACAGGAAGGGTGCCTTATCCCTCATAAATATAATCTATATCAGCTCCACTATTTATAATTATGTCTACAGTGTTATAAGTGAGATAAAATATAATGTGAAATTAAAAGTGTTTGGAATTTCCTGTATTAGAACCCAGGACCATGCGTATGGCAAACATACACTTCCACATTTTGCCAAAAGAATGTTGAAATAATACTTGTATATTTATCTGTTCATTACTACAAACTGAACTTCACAACAGTAAAAATATTTTGTACTTCCTGCATTAGAACCCAGGACCATCTGTATTACAGCCCTACACTTACATCTGCTGCCACAGCAATAGTTAAATGACACTTAGATAATTCCCTATTCATTCATAGGTTCTGTGTGTTAATCTCTACACAATGCCACTTACTGTGTTTGTGCAGTGCCCAGAAGACATAATAGAATGTATCCATTTTAAATTGACAGCCTGCATCCTGTCTAATGGCTACAGGTGTTGGGGAAGCTTGCTGACTGCTGCACAACATAGCAAAAACTGCAACAATGTACCCTTTTTTACCTTTACAGTGTCCACACCCTGTCAGCAGGTGTTCTGTCTGCTTCCTGTGTGGGTCACTAGTCCAGGTTTGCACACTGGTAAGCATAGCACAAATGAAAGCAGCACAGCTATACCTGACATTCATCATGTTTCTCCATTAACCTTGTTTCAGCTAAGCCACACACCAAAGATTGGCTTTAAAAATAAATAAATAAATAAATAAATAAATAAATAAATAAGGGTAAATTAGGTGAAATTAAATTTATTAAATAAACAACACTAAAAATTTATGTTGGTACACATGAAATATTTTTACACAGGTTTGGATTTGAACTCTCACTCCAATGAACTTTCAAAACACAGTAAGTGTGTCTTATCCATCATTGTCACACAAACATCTTCGCAGCAGAGAACTAAAATCATTGTGCATATAACCAACTGCAACATCATCTGCAGCACTAACAAAACATATGACAGTTGTTTGTACAGGTACTCTTTTCAGAAGTAGTCCTCTGAGTAATCACACAACCATTTCTGATTATTGCTTGCATAAATGTAGCTTCTGTCTTACCTGTCTCTTTTTGTTGCCCATTGCCTTATTTGACCAGTAATCTCAGATGTGCAGTCTGTAAAGCATTCTGTATCATTCTCCTTAAAATGTGAGAAGATATTAAATGGCAGTAGTATGCAGTTGTCAAGAAATGAAAGGAAGGTTGGATATTACTGAACAGAAACTGTGAAATGTGTTCTGATTACTTACACTTAAAACCTTGACGCAATTACTTATACGCTTTGTAAGTCTAACTTGGATGACACATCCACTAGAGGCAGGGGAGTCTGAATTGCTGTTGCATTTTCCTTTCCCTACCAGTAATCATTCACAGTTGTAATCGATCAGCAACAAACACAGAGGGAGTGCATGCACTATGTTTACATTTGCGGCACGGAGCCAAGTAGTTAACATTCAGCAAGTCTACTGAGTTCACACCTCATTTACAACTTCATTATGCTCACAGCCCTGAATCTACACTACAAAAAAGAGAACTGTGCAGTTAAGGAATTTTAAGCTGAGGAGACTTGTTTATGTGGATAACTCAGAAGGAGATATTACTTTTGGATTTATCTGCACATAAGACTATTGATCTTGATAAGGTATGCTTGATATTTTCTTTCACATACTGCATATGCTGAAATGTCAGTAAGAAAAATCTGTTGATATATATATATATATATATATATATATATATATATATATATATACATGTGTGTGTGTGTGTGTGTATGTGCATATTTAATCTATATCTATCTTTATATATATATATATATATATATATATATATATATATATATATATATATACACACACACACACACACAAATAAATATATATATATATATATATATATATATATATATATATATATATATATATATATATATATATATATATTATATATAATTTTTTTTTAGTGCATTGACAAATGCATTTCTTAGAAGTGTAGTTATGGCATATGCATATTTGTCAGGGCATTTTACTTTCTCCAATGCACAGCCTTATTAACTCTCATCAGAAATGCTAATGTTACAAATGTTTTTTCTGAACACTCTTATATTGTTATATACATAAAATGTAAATGTCCAATATTGTCAATGACACAGGGGTGTTAGCCTTCTAGGAAGGACCATACACACATTTAAGGGAGTGGTGGCCACAAGTAGACATGATTGACAGTGCTTTAAAATTCAATGCTCTGTGATAAATCTGTACACATGTTTCAGGGAAAGTTTATTTGATAGCACTTTTAACACTTCAATTGTTTGTTAGCCAAATGTGTCTTTTGCCTGTTGTTTTGGAGGTGGGGGAGCAAAGTTGCATTTCTGTTTGGCACAAAAGAGATTTTGCTATTGTTACTCTCCTTGTTGTGTATCCAGCCTTGTTTTGTGTGTGATTGTAATATGTTACAACCACAGAATTCCGTTTTTTATATTTGAATATCTTGAGTCTTTTATGTTTCACAGTGGGTAATGCTGAAATACTACATTTTATATGTTACATCAACACAGCACTTTTATTTATGGGATACTTATGTGTATTATCCTTCTTGTGCTTTATGCACCTAGGACTTCGGCACCCAGGCACCCCCAATCCTGGAAACCCTCCTTCAGTGGAATCATTTGGCATCATGCTGCCTTTCTGCTAGAGAGGAGGCATGGGTTATGTCTAGCAGAATGCAAATTTGGCAGCAGATATTTGCTGATGTGAATGCAGTATGTGGCCACAACAGGAGATATGATCAAGTGTGCCACAGGGCTACTAACATAATTTCATCACCCAGAGGACAGTAGCTGCAGTTGCCCATGAATGGATGGCTAGCAGGGTGGCCTGCTACAGAGCTAGCATGGGCAATACCTGAAAAGTCTCTGTCCACTGTCAGAGATCCAGACATCTCACTGGAAAGTACACAACAGCATGTCATTGACATTGGTGCTGCTATTTCAGGGGGGGAAAGTATGTCCCAGGAGGAGCTTCCAGGTACGCTTACCTATCTCAATTGATAAATACTTCTTGTATAGTGAAATATTGTCAACAATGCTTAAGTTTTGTTTAACATTATTTTTTTGTGCGAGGAATAATTGTAGATTGATAAAGCTAACATATTCTGGTTATTACACATGGGCTTGGGATAGACATGTCATCCAAGTTCTTGTTAAAAGTATCATTAATGGACATATAAAGGGGGTCCTGATGGAGAGGTGAAAATTCATTAAGCAAAGGACCATAGTAGTGCTGAAATTGAATTTATCCTCAAGTCTTGGTGAGTACCTTCGCGAGGTGGACCCTGTTTTCCACAAAATCTCACAAAGGCGACACTGATATATAGACTGTATTTATATAGCATATATCATGGACAGAAGCAAATCAAAAATAAAAAAGACAGCTGGGTGCACAAGACCCAGTATAAAAAAGTGCCCAATCCTGGTAGGCGCATTGGTATCAGGACTGGAAAAAATGACAGTGTAGAATCCTCAAAATACAGAAACAATCTTACAATGGGGCCAGGCCAGGCTCAGGGGGAGGATGGCCCTCCTGTTGTAGGAGGAAGTAGTAGTCCACAAAAATGACAAAAACTGACTGGCCAAAGAAGAGCCATAAAGATGAGAGAGTTGACTATTGAGGACAAGAAAGAAATTATGTATTGCTTCTATTATGTAAAAAGCCGTATGCCGCGGTGGTATGGCAGTAGCATTGTTACCTCACAGCAAGAGGTTCTCCCGTTCGATTCTCGGCTGGGCTTGGGAGTGCCTTCTATGTGGAGTCTGCATGTCCTCCCTCCTCCCCGCAGTTGGGTAGTGTTTGAAAGACATGCATGCATAAATGGGCATGCCATCGTTGAAGGTTGGGCGTCGAGTTGGCATTTCAGCATTTCATAAAAATCTACTGCCAATCATTAGTGGACCGGAGTTCTGCTGTGGTGACCCCTTACCCCGGTAGACAAACAACAACTATTATGTAAAAAGCCCAGAATTTCCAGACACAGGATATACAAAACAATTAAGAGAGAAATTAGAGGAAAGAAAAATACTTCCGCAGAAACTGTCATAAACTTCAAATAAAAAATTGCTTTCATTAATACAACAGATTTTTGAAAAACAGTATATAGATCACAAAACTTTGATCTCTTTTGAAAAAGAAGCCTCTGAGGAAGTGTGAAAATATAAACAACAAAACCTTGAGATATTTGGAAAAATTTGTTGACGGGAATGTCCGACTAGGTTCCACAGATCCTGTTTTCAGCGGAGGCCCGAGGAGAAGAAGCATGTCTTTAGAATGTGGGAGAATGTGGGAGAAAGAGCCAGACCCAGAGACCCCAGCATAACGAAATGAGAGAACACAGAAAGGACACCACCCCAGCCAGCCGAGACGAGAAGAAACCCTCTTGCTGTGAGGCAACAGCATTAACCGCTGCACCACTGCGCCGCCCAAATATAAAAAAGAAATTTGGACCTGGGAAAGAAAGAGAGATTTGATATGGTGCAATATTTATGCAAAGGAGAAAGCCAAGTTAACTAATATACAGAAGGCAGTTTCAAAGATATTTGAAGAAAAATACAGGCAAAAGCATCCTGATATGGAAAATTTCACAATAAAAAGACTAAAAGCACAAATATTTAATGTAGAAAAGATGATTAGTAAAGGAGAAATTAAAGAAACAGAAGTTGAAGTTCCGGAGTGTCTGCGAAGTGAAGGATTTAATGTAGAAGGTCTAACATAGACTACATCACAGCATGATGGAGTGAGTCCCCAGAATAAGGAAAAGCAAGACGATCAGGAGACATGAAGAAGAAATATGGGCATGGGAAAGGAAAAGAGATTTAATATGGTGTAATATTTATACAAAGGAGAAAGCAAAACTAACTAATACAAAAAGAACAGCACCAAAGATATTTGAAGAAAAATATAGGCAAAGGAATCTGGATATGAAAAACTTTACAACACAAAAAATAAGAAGATAAGATAAATGAACAAGTGGCTGGTGAATGAAGCTCCTCTTAATAAAAGTAGAAATCCAACGTAAAAAAGAGAGAGCACACAAGGCAATGACAGTTAAACGATTTATTCCAGGTCAGTAAGCGCTTTCATGTCTCGATGGATGCTTCATCAGACTTTAATAAATAAAATACACAAACCCATTTCCTTTTATAGGTGCATCAATTAATCAAAACAATTCAATTAGTCACACATCACATATTTAAAGGTATATAAAAATATATAAGTTAAAAAACACCTACTGAAGAAACTAGTTTAAAAACTAGTTTAAAAATAAAACATATATCACTATATTGTAAAATTAATAAATACATGATATATAAAAAAATATATAAAATTTATTATATTGAAAATGTTTTCATTCCAACCATTAAAAAAAAAAAAAAAAAAATATATATATATATATATATATATATATATATATGTCAAGGAATCACATAAGACAAGGCAAAAGTTAATGCTTCAATGGTCTTTCAGCTAAAAAAGGCCTTAACACTATTTTATCATTAAGGCCATAGCCTTTGTCAGCCTGCATCCTAACTATCCATTTGACTTCACCCTGTTCTGTATGAACCTTAAAACTGCCCAACCAATATGTCCTAGGAACTAGCTCAAGCACTAAAAAAAAATATATGGGCTAGTATTATTCTGTAAAATATGTATTGCTAATGCATTCTAGTCTTACAGTCTCCATAGTGCTTGAAAACATATCTATAGGGAGTGGAAGGGTGTATAAGATACTTTTTATTTCACATGTACTGACAATGATTACATCCCCTGCAAGCAAATGTACCTTGTCGCTTAGATTCACCTCTCTTATTCAAACACATATTGTCATTATAACACAGTAATCTCTTGAGAGACTTGTTATTTTGATATGAAAACTTGGTCGTTCTCTTACCACGTCTCTCAATTTTTCATCTGACGTTAATATTTGCCAATTGTCATTAATGATCTTAGTTATAGTCCTATTATTACTAGTATAGGGTAAAGTCACTCTACATCTCTGAGAATTGCTGTTCCTATTGGAAGGATGTGTGGAAGTTCTATTAGCTCAATTATTACTGAAAATTAATCTCCTTTTATTTGATCTATCAATAAAATCTGGGTTCCCCAACTTTACATATTCATTTGGTTTGTAGCCTCTCTTCATAAAGTCATTCTTTAAAGTAGTCAAAGCTCTATCACAAGCTGAATGTGAACTTGTGAGCCTAGAAATCATTAAACCTTAACTTTGTATGACATTACTATATAGTAATATATTTAATATATTTTATATAACTATAAAGCAGCTAAGACAAGAAGTATCACTGTTAGAAGATTATAGAAGAGGGAACAGATCAACAAAAATATTAAGAAAGATAGATGTGATAAAAGCAGTGCGCAGTATTAGAACAGACCAGGATCTATTATGCACTATTGGAGATAAACTAAAAATTTCAAAACAGGCGGAAAGACTCAGAAGATACGAAGATAAATATAAGGGAAAAGCACAAAATAAGCAATTAACTGATGACCCAAAAAAGTTTTATAGAGAATTGGGAAATAAGGTAAAAGGAATTGATTATCCGCTGAAAAAAGAAGAAGTAGAAACATTTTGGAGAAGTACCTATGAAGATTCTGTGGAACATAACAAAGATGCTAAACGGATAGAAGAAGTAAAAGAAAGACTAAGAAGTTTAAAGGTACACGATATGAAATGGGATGAAATAACAGCCAGAGAGATTGAATCAAAGTTGAGAAAAGCCTCTAATTGGAAAATCCCAGGCCCAGATGCAGTACCTAACTTTTGGCTTAAAGTATTAACTTCTTTACACGAGGATCTAGCCATGAGTAAGAACTAGTTATAAGCACACCCCGAACAGACACTGCACTGGGTAACAAAAGGAAAAACAATGCTCTTACTTAAGAGTGAACCTGCAAGCTACCCTAAAAATTATAGACTGATAACTTGTCTTCTGACAACGTATAAACTATACACAGGGATTGACGCCGATAGAGTTTATAGTCATTTAGAAGAAAACTCAATTATGGCAGTAGAACAAAAGGGCAATAAAAGAAAGTCATATGGAACAAAGGATCATTTGTTGTTAAATAAAGTTATAGTGGAGAACTGTAAGAAAGGAAAGAATCTAAGTATGGCATGGATTGACTATAAAAAAGCATTTGATAGTATTCCACATTCATGGATAAATGAGTGCTTAAAAATGTATAAGGTACATCCTACACTGATTGATTACATTACAATGAAACAGTGGCAAACCACTTTGCAGTTAAGCCATGATAAAGGACAAATTATTATCCCAGGGATAAAAATCCAAAGGGGGATATTCCAGTGTGACTCCCTGTCACCGTTGCTATTTTGCATTGCCATTAATCCATTAAGCTATTTACTTAACAGCCTAAGTCATGGCTACAATTTGGCTTCTAGAAAACAACAAAGTCTAATAACTTCTCATCTTCTCTTTGTCAATGATTTAAAATTGTATAGCTCATCAGATGAGGAACTGAAAGCACAGCTGCAAGTTGTCAAAACTTTTTCAGATGGTATTGGAATGTCATTTGATCTTGATAAATGTGCAAAAACAACCTTTAAAAAGGGAAAATTGCAGCACCAGGAAAACATCAGTTTGGGACAAGAATGTGATATAAAAGAACTTGAGCAAGAGAGGGTATATAAATACTTGGGAAATGATGAAGGATCATCAATAAAACATGAACAAATGTGAATAAAGCTTAGTAAGGAGTACTTTAGAAGACTTAAATTAATCCTAAAAACAGCATTGACACCTAGGAATAAGATCCAAGCTATAGATCAATTTGCTCTTCCTGTCCTAACTTAGAGTTTTTGAGTGACTGACTGGCCCCAAAAAGTGTTGGCTAGATTGGATATTAAAACAAGAAAGATGCATTATCTTCATCAAATGATTTATAAAAATCAGTGTATACCAAGATTATATATTTCCCATTCTGAAGGAGGGATGGGCCTCCTTGAAATTGATTACATATATAGATCTGCAATCATGGGACTCCACACGTATCTACTGACCTCACAAGATCCAAACGCGGTGAAAGTTTTGAAACGTGAGGAGAATAAATCTAAGATGACATCTCTGCTTAATTTAGCAAAAGCATATCAACATCAAGCAGGAATGGAAATCAAACCAGAAGTGGATAAAAAACAGGCAGCAACTGAATGTGCTAAAAAACAAAAGAAAGAATATAAGGTGAAGGACCAGATGAGAAGGCAAGAAATGTGGAAAAAAAACATAAATATAGTTGCAAGTATAGAAAACTTCTGGAAGAGCCTCATGTTGATCAAGAACAAACACAGGAATGGTTAAGGAGAGGTGAATTTACATAAAAAAAGGAAAGGTTAATATTGGCAGCCCAAGATAGTGGGCTAAGTACCTGCTGGTTTACTAAGTCCATTGAACGTGTGGGAGAAACAGACATATGTAGGTTTTGTGGAACTGAATTGGAAACAGTCACACATCTTATTGCTGGTTGTGACTCTCTAATGGCAGAGGGACTGTACACTGAAAGGCATAATAATGTGGCGAGATTGTTACACTGGAGATTGTGCAAACATTATGATATTAAAGTGTCTGAAAAACACTGGAAGCATGAGCCACAGAGAATCATAGAAAGTGAGGAAGTTTACATCACATGGGATCACCCAATACCAACAGTCGAAAAGATAGATGCTAGAAAACTGGATATACTGGTCAAAGAAAAGAAGACAAAAGTAGCATTGATCACTGAAATTGCCACACCTAGTGACTACAGTGTCTTCCATACAGAGCGACACAAAGTCATAAAATACCTCGATCTGCAGGCAGAAATGAGAGCCATGCGGAAGAAAGATAGCCAGACAGTTCCAATAGTAGTAGGAGCAACTGGTCTTATAAAAAAAAAAAGAATTTACAATCATATTTAGATATGTTACCAATTCATATAACACCATATGGATTGCAGAAGGAGTCATTACTGGGCCCATTGCAGGTGCTGCAAAGAGCACTTTTGGCTTTCATCAAAGAGTGAAACAATACTAATTTCATGAACTTTAATCATACTTTAACTTAGGAATGGGGTCCATTCTTGTCATGGTATTAGAAACCCAAGACTTGGAGAAATTAAAAAGGCAAAAAGTTTTAACCTGCCTGTGTTACTGTTCATTCTGATGATGGTGTTTTTACCTTTTGCTTAATTTCTTCCAGGACCACACAGCACAGGGAGCCTATAATCATCTGCACATGGTAAGCCAAACATTTTAATGGCAATACTGATAGTAGATCAGATAAATAATTAGTTTGTGATGTGGGTGTCAGGACTGTTGTGTGTACTGCTGTACTCACTGTAACAGTGACACCACTGTAATAGTTTGTTCATAGGTTCATAGGTTCATAGGTTCATACTAGGCTATCTGCCCGAGGGCATTTATAAGCCAAGCCCATTGTTTTGTGGCTTACGCCACCCCTTTAGTATGGGGAACTATACCCATTATTTTGCTGTGCCTCTGTCGAGCAGTGACACTGAGGTAATTCCTGGGGTATATCTGCGATCTCCCATCCATTGGTCAAGATTTCTCTTGAACAAGGCCAGCGAGGTGCTCTGCCTCACATGTACCGGGATTTTGTTCCACAGCATAGGAGTCTTTGGGTGATGAATCTATCCCTCCAGCATGTCCTATTAATAGCGTTTAAGTCTCCTTGTGGCTCTGATGGATCTAGATTTTTTGAGGTGAAGCATATTCATCAAATCTGGGTTTGACATGGCCTTGTATGTTAGGCAAAGGTCACCTCTGAGCAAGCGACTGAATAGTGCTGGAGTTCTTGCAGTCGGGCAGCATAGGACAGATTTTTGCGACCCTTAATCCTTTTTGTGAGGAACTTTGTGGCCTCTCCAGCTGCTGCAAGTGTCGGGTCAGATACATTCGAATGGGGCATTGTACTCAATCATTGGTCTGATGAGTGATGAGTAAAGGGAGACTATGACCTCCCTTGATCTAGATGAGAATCCCTTCATGATAAGGTGGGCAATGTAGAAGGACTTCCTAACTACTTTAGCTACATGGGTGTCGAATGACAGACTACTATCAACCTGGGTCCCCAGGTCCCTGATAACTTCTTCTGTGCTCAGTGGATTGCCACCTATTTGGTAGCTAGGTAACCTTGTTTTATGACTATGCATTTTTTGGCATTTAACTTTAGGCCGTGGCTCTGGCACCACTTATCCATTTCTGTGAGACCCTTCCGAAGGATATCTGTGTCAGATGTGTTTTCTACTATGGCCCAGTTTGCAGTCATCTGCAAACTTTGTCCCTCCTGTGTTTGCTTGTACTTGAAAAGTAGATGCCAAACAAGAGGCCCAGGACTGAGCCCTGTGGGACACCACTTGTGACAGGCTTTGAGTCTGACATGGCGCAGCAACTCTGACCCTGTGGGTTCTGTCACTCAGCCAGTTTGCAACCCATCTTGTGATGTATGGGTTAACATTTAAGCTGATGAGTTTTTCAATGATACCCGTGGGGTATTGTATCGAAGGCCTTAGCCAGATCGAGGTAGGCTGTATGGACTGCCTTTCCCTCATCAGTGGCTTTGGTGACTGTTTCAAAAGTCAACCAAGATTAAAAGGCATGATCTGCCTTTGACAAAGCCAAACTGGGTTGGATCCAAAGTCTGCAAAT
The DNA here is from genome assembly GCF_019279795.1 of Protopterus annectens. NCBI lineage: Eukaryota > Metazoa > Chordata > Ceratodontiformes > Protopteridae > Protopterus > Protopterus annectens. The sequence continues at coordinate 1,852,896,335 of NC_056732.1, forward strand.
TCCTATGTCTTTATTTATGAGGTCCATTATGATCCTCTCCATGGCTTTGCAGATAAGGCTTGTCAAGCTAATTGGCGGTAATTTCCAGGGTCTGTGGAGGCACCGCCTTTGTGAAGTGGGACCACAGTTGCAGTGGGTACATCCAGAGGTAAGACTTTGATTAAACAGCTGTCCTAGCTGTGGGTTTAATTCCTCATTGAGTTCACAGCCGGGACACCATCGGGTCCCATGGATGCTGTGTTTTTTGGTTTGGGGCGGGCAGTTCTCACTCGCGGGCTGCAGATGTTTGTGGGGCTGCACTCATTTGGTATAGATATCTCTCCTTTTGAAGCGGAGGGGGGGGAGAAGTTTGCACTGAACCTGTCAGCCAGTATGTTGGCAATGTCTGTAGGATCAGTAATCTTCACATCATTTTGAACTAGTTCTGAGCATATCTGGGAGTTTCCTCCTAGGTTTCTAACATAGCTAAAGAAGGCCTTATGATTGTCTTTTGAGTCTTTAGCTATTTTTCTCTCGAAATTTGCTTTGGATGATTTTATGAGAGCTCTTAGCTTTTTACTTATAGTGATCAAGGGTGTCTTACCTTTTAAGGATTTTGCTCTATCTTGTAGTAGCTTCCTCCTTTTGTTGTAGAGTTTGTTTATGGCTGGGGTCCACCAGACTGGACGCTTGCCTTTGGTACAAAGAGTCTTTGTTTTGCTTGGGATTGCCTTATCCATGCAGTCCTGCAGGTGCTGGTAGAAGGCGTTTGTAAGTGATTCAGCGGCTTGAGTATTGTTTTCCGGGGCCTGAAAGGAGACCACACTAGTCTTTAGAAGTGTGAAGTCGGCTTTTGAGAAGTTCTTTACTGTGGTCTTTTTATTTCAGGTGGGGTGGGATGAGGACCTCCAGCGAGATTAGTTTGTGATCTGATCTCACCAGTGAGGGTATACTTCGTGTTGAACATTGTGCTCCCATGTTCGTGATGATGAGATCAAGTATGTTATCTCCTCTTGTGGGGATGGTGACTAGTTGTTCCATGGCATTTGAGTTTATGAATTCCAGGAACTTTTGGGCTAGGGTGTTTGGGCTTGAGTAGTGTTCCCAGTCTATATTAGGGTAATTGAAGTCACCTAGTATGATGGTGTTTGGTGATACATTTATCTCCTGTAGTGTTTTCAGGAAGGCCATGTGAGTTTCCTGAGTTTGTGAGGGTGGCCTGTAACATGCTACAATTTGCAGAGCAGTCTTGCCTATGGTTAATTGCACCTGGATGGTCTCCGATGCATCGTGCGTTGCCACCAGTCTTGAGGTGTGGGTGTCCTTGATGAATATGGATAGCGCGCCTCCTTTCTTGGTATTGTCCGGATTTTGGGGCCGGAACGCATGATATGAGGTAAAACCTGATAGCGCTGGGGTGCTCTCAGGAGCCTTGAACCAGGTTTCTGTCACAGCACAGACATCGATGTTCTCCATACTGAGAAGGGCCTCGAGTGCATGCATTTTGAGATTTAGACTTCTGGCATTGAGCAGCATTACCCTTAGTTTTTTCCTTTTTGTGTTCTAGGGTGGTAGGTTTAGAATTTGAGCCTTGCCTAAAAAGGCACTATGGGGTGGCAAGAGCCTTTGCCAATATCCGGAATCCCAGGGTGACAGGTGCAAGCCGTCCCTTGCAGCGTGGCTTGTCCAGCATGTCATCCCAGGCAGACAGATACTGGATCCCCTTTGAATGACACCAGTGTTTAAGCCAATTGTTAAAGCTGATCATCTTATCTCTGTATTGTGGCATCATTCTTGGTGAAGGTAGGATACTGCTCAAGGTCAGGGTCATACCTGCCTGGGCTACATAATCAGGGAGCTCCTCAATGTCTCTTTTCATGTAGTCCAAGGAGGTACGTCTCAGGTCGTTTACACCAGCGTGGACAATGACTGAGTCATATTTGTACCTGCTGTTGAGAGACCTGAGTGCTTGCGTTATGTGGCGGATTCTAGACAGGCAGCTTACTGTGACCTTCTCCTTACTCAGTCTGGTGAGCGGGACATCAGTGTGTCTGACTATGGAGTCACCAATGACTAGTGTGTCTGGCATTGTGTTTGGCCTTAAGGGCTGTGACTGTTTGACACTCTGACTGTGAGGTCTATGTGTTGCGGGTGTTGTGTTCTGAGGTTGTTGGCATATATTGGACTGTAGTAGTGTAAGTATTAATTTGTGTCCTTTGTTTGTTGCTTATTATCACAGGTGTTCCTGACAGTGGAAGTGTGGGACTCCAACTACCTATTGTAAGAGTATAAGCAGACTCTGATAATGATAGCAGCCAACCATAGGCACAGTTGGAGGGGTGCACAACATAAACAATCAATATTAGTGTGATGAAAAGTCAGGCACTGTAGAAACCAGTCAAATAAAAAAAAACAACCAGTGTCCTGAACCATGAACAGCTTAAAAGTACATTTAATGAGTTTCACAGTTGACAAATACTTCACACAGAATTCTGTAAAATCCAAGATATGTAAAATAAAATCCAAGAAGGCAGACAGATATATAAATTCTAAACCATGCTAGTGCGATAACAGTACACTTTCACCTAAATTAGAAAACTAGAGTGCTTTAAATAAGTAAAATCAGTCACATGTTGTAACAAGTAATATGATATAAAAAATCACATGATCACTTAGTATTGAAGTACTAAAGAATATAGTTCTAAAAGAATGGTTACATACAAATGTAGGCATAAAATGTACTGAGTTTGCAGTGGCAAGGTATAATGATAAAAAAATTATGGTATAAACATTAAAAACATGGAAATGTATATAGATGAATAGAGGCAGGTTGCAGGTCTCTTCCAAAAAGCTTTATTCACAGATCACACACACAAGCGCTTTCACCAACTGGCTTCTTCAGGTGTATACAAGAACTAACAACACACCCATATTTATACTATGCATCTCTCAATTAGCTAATAAAGGACTTAAAGGTATACAAAGCTTTGAAATAAAAATAAAATTAAAATATAAAATTAAAATATCAACTTTATAAAAACTCCTGTCCATATTTTCATGATATATATGAAACCATAAATAATATAAATGCATAAATATTTCCCATATACATATATAAATATATATATAAAAAGCATGAATGCAATTTCAAGAATTACTTATATAACAAATACATACATATACAGTCAATAATTCAACAACTAACATGATCATTCAGGCCATGTCCATAGTCAGCTCTCAGTTTAACTATGCATTTTAGTTCCAGATTCTCTGTTTGTATCTTAGTGTCACCACCCCTTATGTTTTCAAAATACCTATCTATCACTCTAAAAGTAAACTGATGCTCTATACTGGTTTCTTTTATGTGTTTAGCTAGAGCATTAAAGGAACTTCCCTTTTTAATATGGTAAATATGCTCTGTAATTCTATCTTTTAATAATCTATCTGTTTTACCTATATAAAACTTATTACATATTTTACAGGTAGCTAAATGAGCTAAATGTGAAGAATCACATCTAGCACTAACATTAAAATTAAACATTTTAATATCTAAGACTACTTCAGTGATGTCAGAGTCCATTGTAGGAATAAATGACAGACCTTTTTCTAAAACTTTGAGTTCATTATGTGTTAAAGAATACTGTGACAAATTTACAACTAGTTTTGTTTGCTTAAAAATGCTTTCTTTATGGTGTAAGGACTCACCATATTGTCCATTTGCTTCCTTTTGTGCCTAGTTGTACTTATTCCCCTTATTTGGGACTGGCTCTGATGAAAGATGAATTTGTAAATGATGTATTATTTTATTGTAGATTTGTAGATGACCTCTTTATGATATGGAATGGCTCTATTGAAAAGTTGCATTTGTTCACTGATTATATTAATAGCTCTACAAGCTTTCTCAAGTTTACTCTGAATTATTCAGATAAGGAAGTAAGCTTTTTAGATGTTTCTATTATGCGGGCTACAAATGGTGACCTGAATATTAATATGTATAAGAAAGAATGCCATGTTAATAATCTCCTTAGGAGGGATAGCATGCATCTTCAGTTTGTTTTTAAAAATGTAGCTCAAAATCAAGTTTACAGAGCTTCTAGACTTAATGCTATGGATGAAGCGTTTGTAACACAGTTAACCATAGTGGAAACTGATTTATTAGAGAGAGGTTATGATAGGAAATTAATTGATTCTAGTATCAATGCAGTAAAGAATGTAAGAGCCAACCCCTACTTTTCTAAACCAATAGAAAGTAATATTAATGATCAGGTCAGAAAAATACAAACACTTAAACCATGTTTCAGTTATTCAAGAGACATAAGGTGTTATACCGATATTATTAATAAGCACTGGAATATTTTAACTTCTGATAAGCAAATAAATAAATTGATAGGTGCTTCTCCAGAACTGACTTTTAGAAACAAAAAATCACTAAAAAGACAATTATGTGGTCCCACAGACATTGATTTACGAAATAAAGACAACGGAACCAGACCATGTTTTAAATGTCAATATTGTAAATACATAAATGCACACAGTGTATTTGTGCATCCAGATACAGGCAGATGCTTTAATTTTAATGTTAGTGCTAGATGTGATTCTTCACATTTAGTTTATTTAGCTACCTGTAAAATATGTAATATGTTTTATATAGGTAAAACAGATAGATTATTAAAAGATAGAATTAGAGAGCATATTTACCATATTAAAAAGGGAAGTTCCTTTAATGCTCTAGCTAAACACATAAAAGAAACCAGTACAGAGCCACAGTTTACTTTTAGAGTGATAGATAGGTATTTTGAAAACATAAGGGGTGGTGACACTAAGATACAAACACAGAATCTGTAACTAAAATGGATAGTTAAACTGAGAGCTGACTATGGACATGGCCTGAATGACCATGTGCCTTTGAAACCTTTCTTAAAAAATAGAGCCCTATGTAGATAGTTAGTTGTTGAATTATTGACTGTATATTTATGTATTTGTTATATAAGTAATTATTGAAATTGCATTCATGCTTTTTATATATATATATTTATATATGTATATGGGAAATATTTATACATTTATATTATTTATGGTTTCATATATATATCATGAAAATATGGACAGGAGTTTTTATAAAGATGATATTTTAATTTTATATTTTAATTTTATTTTTATTTCAAAGCTTTGTATACCTTTAAGTCCTTTATTAGCTAATTGAGAGATGCATAGTATAAATATGGGTGTGTTGTTAGTTCTTGTATACACCTGAAGAAGCCAGTTGGTGAAAGCGCTTGTGTGTGTGATCTGTGAATAAAGCTTTTTGGAAGAGACCTGCAGCCTGCCTTTATTCATCTACATCATTGGTTTTATCTTCTGTACTCTGAGGTACTTGGTTATCCTAGCGACTTTATTTTGTGGAAGATTTGCTAATGGAAATATATATAATTTGTGAAGTCAATGTATATGGTTATGAAGATGCTTCAGATGGGGCTTAACAGAAACTATGTAATTTATTCCAGGAGGGATATATGACTTAAATCTTAGGATCCATCTAAGCTCTTCTTATTCACTTAGTGTAATATTCCCTCCCCTTATGGACTGTAAAATCATTTTTAAAATAAGAAATTTAGAAGAATGAGTCTGATCTGTTTCATTTACATGTTTATATAGTGAATTAGTTAAAATTTGCCTATTGATCTCTGATAGATGTTGACTTATTTTTTTCCTTAAGCTTCCCATTAAATTTTCCTATATAGTAAGCTGGACATTTACTACAAGTTGCTAAATAAATTAAATTCTTAGAATTGCAGTTGTCATATGGTAAGATATTAAAAGTTTTATGTGTCACTGGATGTACATTTTTTATAGAACTACACTGGATGCAGTTATTGCAGGTAAATGTTCCATGTCTATTACTTTGAAAATGAAAATGAGTAGCTGGTTGTTCTTTACAGCAAAGCACATTTTTTAGATTAGTTGATCTTTTATAACTGAAAGATGGTTGTTCAGTGACTGTTTGTAGTCCTGGTATTCCCAATAAAATTGGCCAATATCTAGACAACATATTTTTTATTTTATAGGTCATAGTGAACCTACATTTGTTATGATGTTCAATAATAACTCTGATTTGTCCTGAACTGTTGAAAAATGGTGTGGATATTGTGTCACATTTATTTAAAATATCCTTTTGCATACTGTCTACAATGTGTGACTTCTATCCTCTTTCCTTAAATTCATGTGCTGTAGTTTGTCATTGTAAATTCATCTTCATCTCTTCAGTATTAAGCCTTGCTATCCTTAAACACTGATTTCATACTATATTTTTATAACTGTGTGATGTATGCATGCTGGTCCTGTGTAGATAGTTTTCATTTGTATTTCTTTCCTATAAATGGAGGTATTTATTTATGAGAGCTCATTTTTACTTAAAGCTATGTCTAGGAAGTTAATTGTAGAGGGAGATAGTGCCACCTTAAAACTCAAAAAGTTTTTGGTACCGGTGATGAATGCATGAAATTCTGTAAATTCAGATTCAGACCCTTGCTAAATAAGGAAGAGGTCATCTACTAATCATTTATAGAACAATATTTGAGATCTATATGGGTTCATATCATTAAATAAGTGGGACCTCTCCCATTGAAACCCGACAATGCTGGCATAGGTGCTGGCTGCAGGGATACCCATTGCCACACCTTTCATTTGTTGGAAAAGTTGTTGCTGAAAAATGAAAACATTATTGACTAAGACAAGTGTCAACAGCTCACATATCACATTAATTTTAACCTTGGTAAAATCTGAAAAGTCAAGAAGAACATTTTTAACTTGTGCGGGTCCATACTCATCATCAATCAGAATCACTGTAAATAAAGAATCTATGTCTGAGGTGGAAAAGACGAAGTTCTTATAATGGTACATTGGTGCAGTGATAGCATTGTTGCCTCACAGCAAGAAGTTCTACGGTTCTATTCTTGGCTGGGGTACCATCTATGTAGACTCTGTATGTCATCCTTGCATTCATGTGGGTTTCCTCCCACGTTACAAAGACATGCATCTTGAGCCTTTCTCCCCGGGCCGCCGCTGAAAATTGGCTTTGTTCCAAGTCGGACTTTCCCAGTTAACAAATGTTAATAAATAATAAATAAATATAACTGTCTGAAGTAGACCACTCTGAAAGTTGGTGAATAAAAGCTTTAGAGTCTTAGTATATGCTGATAAAAGATGTTTCTTGAGTTCAAAATCTAAGTATTTCAAGATGGGTTCTGTGACCCAACCATGAGATGACACTATGGGCCTTAACAGAGCTGCAGTGATGGATTTGTGTAATTTAGGGATTCCATAGATAAACAGAATTTTAAAGTCTATTGTGTGCAAATATTTATGTAATTCATCATCAATATGTCCTAAAGAAAACATCTCTTGTAGTTTTCTTGAGACCTCAGTGGTGATCCTATGAATTACTTGTTGGTCAATGTTTATATTCATCTGTTTTAAGTTGGTGGTTCATCACATTAACATAATAGTCTGTGTCCATCACCATTTCTCCACCTCCTTTATCAGTTTGCTTAATTACTATTTTCTTATTACTGATTAAAGAACAGAGTGCTTCAATCTCTGCTGTTATCAAATTAAAGAACTTGAAACATCACCAGTCTTGCTTAAATTACATATTTCATGTTCTACTGGTTTCTCAAATGCTGACACTATTGGGTTCTGGTTTGTAAGTACATTTTGTGTATATTCTGAATTGCCAAATGTTATTTTAAGGTTTAATGATCTGGTGAATTGTTTTAGTTATAACAACAATTACCTGTATCCATTTGCTTAGCTGGTACAAAGTTAAGACCCTTGGCTAACAAACAGTATTCATCATTGGTTAAAACAGGAGTAGAAATATTAAATACCATCTTTGTTCTTGGGCTCAGGCTTTCAGTTGGCTTTGTGTTATCAGTCCCATGTTCTGCTGTTGTTCCCATTTGTTCCTGTAGCTCCTCTTCCTTGCCTGTGGTTCTGGGATTGGTAGAGGATTCTCCACCAATACTGACAGGTCTAAAGGGTCTAGGGCTGAAACATTATTAGCATCTACAATGGTTACATACTGTTCAAGTTGTGGAGTCCCATTTATTACATTGGTAGCACTACTTCTGGTTTGACGCTGAGTGTCATGTGTAGATTTTACTAGAATGTATTTTAGGCCAGGAGAAAACAATGCCCAACTTGAAGTCGGTGATGTCCTGTCATAGTTTCTCTGTTCAAAGGCTAATATTCTATCAAGTGTTTCATGCAATAGGGTAGAATGGTCATTTAGTTCAATGTTGGAGAGTAAATCTGTATAAATACTCTCCACATCTTCTTTCAACTGTCTCTACGGGCTCAAAGAGCACAACCATCATTTCCATATAGTGAAATGAGCAACTCGAATGAGTTGCCAGAATCTTAACAAATCCAGACTGGTGTGTCTATAAGGAGACATTTTAAGAATTCTGAGTCCTCATGGCACAACTTTACATTGTAAGCAAATGTTAAAGCTTAGGTGCTGCCACTGTAAAAGCTTGAAAGTCAAATTGATTTGTTCACATTGTAGTTTATCACAATACTGATCTAGAAAATTAAGATGTTGGGTGGTATTCTCCGTTGTATCATCAATACCTTCATCACACCCTATTAACAGAGGGTTAGTAGCCACGTTTGTGATGTCTGAAATGTACAGAGATTATCTAATTGGATGAAGGAATGTCAATTCTATTCATGTCCATCACACCCAGTAATAAAAATAACAGTACACAACATAAATAATCAGTTATAGTGTGGTGACAAGTGAGACACTGCAGAAATCAGTCAAATAAAAAAAACAAAAAACAAAAGAACAACCAGTGTCCTGAACCATGAGCAGCTTAAAAGTACATTTACTGAGTTCCAGAGTTGACAAGCTCTTCACATTTATAAAAATAATTTACAAAATCAGGTTTAAGGCTTAATACTGAAGAGACAAATATGAATTTACAATTACAAACTACAGCACATGAATTTAAGGAAAGAAGATTTAAGTCACACATTGTAGATAGTATACAATATCCGGACCTTTTTTCAACAGTCCATGACAAAGCAGAGTAGCTAATAAACATCCTAACAAATGTAGGTTACTATGACCTATAACAGCAACACACATAAAATAAAAAATAATATATCTAGATATTGGGAAATTTTATTTGGAATACCAGCACTATGAACAACAGTCAGTGAGCAACCATCTTTCAGTTTCAAAAGATCAACTAATCTAAAAAATGTGCTTTGTTGTAAAGAACAACCACCTACTCATTTTCATTTTCTAGTAATAGACATGGAACATTTACTAGCAATAACTGCATCCAGTGTAATTCTATAAATACAAAAAAAAAAAAAAAAAAAACATTTTACATCACATAAACCCTTTACTATCTTAGCATATGGCAATTGCAATTCTAAGAATTTGATTTCTTTAGCAACTTGTGGTAAATGCCCAGCTTACTATATAGTAAAAATTAACAGGAAGCTTAAGGAAATAATATGTCAACAACAATCAGAGATCAAGAGGCAAATTTTAACAAATTCACTATATAAACATATAAATTAAACAGATCAAACTCTTTCTTTAAAATGTGTTATTTTAAAAATTATTTTACAGCCCATAAGGGGAGGATATATTACATTCCTAAGTGAACAATGAAAGCTCCAATTGATCCTCCAATTTAAATCACATATCCCTCCTTGAATAAATTACATAGTTTCTATTAAGCATCATATAATCATCTTCATAACCAGATATATTGACTTCACAAATTATATATATATATATATATATATATATATATATATATATATATATATATATATATATATCATGTTTTTTAATGTTTACAATATAACTTTTTATCACCATACCTTGTCACTGCGAACTCAATACATTTTATGCCTCCATTTTATGCAACCACTCTTTAGAACTACATTATTTACTACTTAGATACTAAGCAATCAT